>NC_069501.1:891933638-892233638 GCF_027579735.1 Bombina bombina | reverse complement strand
TGTCAATCAAACCAATCGTATCCAATTGGGCTGATTGCTGTCTGCCACCTCAGAGGTGGCGGACGAGTTAGAGGAGCAGCTGCTTCTTAACTCCTGCGAGCATGAAGGCTTGTGCGGAAACAGATGCATACGGGGCATGATAAATCGTCCCCATAGAGTGTTTTCACACAGTTTGTGTCAGTAGTAACAACCAATCTCTATTAGTAACAAGTCATGGGGACTGTTTCATCATATTTTTGTCATTTTTATGCTCCTTTTCTAGTTTAATGTCATTCTCTTGCATCAGCTGATTTCTTTCATGTAATTAGCAAGAGTCCATGAGCTAGTGACATATGGGATATACAATCCTACCAGGAGGGGCAAAGTTTCCCAAACCTCAAAAATCCTATAAATACACCCCTCACCACACCCACAATTCAGTTTTACAAACGTTGCCTCCTATGGAGGTGGTGAAGTAAGTTTGTGCTAAGATTTCTACGTTGATATGCGCTTCTCAGCATTGTTGAAGCCCGATTCCTCTCAGAGTACAGCGAATGTCAGAGGGACGTGAAGGGAGTATCACCTATTGATTACGATGATTTCTCTAACGGGGGTCTTTTTCATGGGTTCTCTGTTATCGGTCGTAGAGATTCATCTCCTACCTCCCTTTTCAGATCGACGATATACTCTCAATTTACCATTACCTCTACTAATAACTGTTTTAGTACTGGTTTGGCTATCTGCTATATGTGGATGGGTTTCTTTTGGTAAGTATGTTTCATTACTTAAGACACTCTCAGCTATGGTTTGGCACTTTATGCAAATTATATAAAGTTCTAAATATATCTATTGTACTTATATTTGCCATGAGTCAGGTTCATGTATTTCCTTCTGCAGACTGTCAGTTTCATATTTGGGAATATAAACACTTTAAGAAATTTATTTCTTACCTGGGGTTTAGTCTTTTTTCAATTTGGCTACTTTTTGCAATTGCGGGTGTTAGGCCCGCGGGTGCGTCAAATGCTAGACTTTATTGCGTCATTTTTGGCGCTAACTTTTTTGGCGCAGAAAAATACGTTTTTGAAGCAACTTCGTCATTTCTGGCGTCATACGTGACGCCGAGACCTTTCACACGGCGGCGTCATTGGTGACGCAAGTGTGTCATTTCCGGTCATTTTTGCCGCCAAAAAAGTTTACGTTACGTTGTGCGTCATACTTGGCGCCAATTTTTTGGCCTATGCTTTTTGCATTTTTTCCCATTCCTGAAACTGTCATTTAAGGAAATAGATAATTTTGCTTTATATGTTGTTTTTTCTCTTACATTGAGCAAGATGTCCCAATCCGATCCGGTCTCTGAAGTTTCTGCTGGAACATTGCTGCCTGACATCGGTTCTACCAAAGCTAAGTGCATTTGTTGTAAAATTGTAGAAATTATTCAACCGAATGTCATTTGTAAGAGTTGTCATGATAAACTTTTGCATGCAGATAGTGTTTCTATCAGTAATAGTACATTTTTAAACCTCCTGTGGTTTCCCTAGGTGTTTTTCCCATTCCTGAGGCTATTTCTGATATGATTTCTAGGGAATGGAATAAGCCAGGTACTTCCTTTATTCCTTCTTCAAGGCTTAAGAGATTGTATCCTTTACCAGCAAAATCTATAGAGTTTTGGGAAAAGATCCCCAAAGTCTATGGAAGATAGCACTTCCTTTAAGGATCCTTTAGATAGGAAGCTTGAATCTTATCTAAGGAAGGCCTATTTATATTTAGGTCATCGTCTCAGACCTGCTATTTCTTTGGGTGATGTTGCGGCTGCATCAACTTTCTGGTTGGAAAATTTAGCGCAACATGAATTGGATTTTGACATATCTAGCATTGTTCGCTTACTGCAACATGCTAATAATTTTATTTGTGATGCCATTTTTGAAATTATCAAAATTGATGTTAGATCCATGTCTTTAGCTGTATTAGCTAGAAGAGCTTTGTGGCTTAAGTCTTGGAATGCTGATATGACATCTAAATCTAGATTACTATCTCTTTCTTTCCAAGGTAATAATTTATTTGGTTCTCAGTTGGATTCTATTATTTCAACTATCACTGGAGGAAAAGGAGTTTTTTTGCCTCAGGATAAAAAACCTAAGGATAAATCTAAGGCTTCTAACCGTTTTCGTTCCTTTCGTCAGAATAAGGAACAAAAACTCAATCCTCCTCCCAAGGAATCTGCTTCCAGTTGGAAGCCTTCCTCAAATTGGAATAAATCCAAGCCATTTAGGAAACCAAAGTCAGCCCCTAAGTCCGCATGAAGGTGCGGCCCTCATTCCAGCTCATCTGGTAGGGGGCAGATTAAGGTTTTTCAAGGATTTTTGGATAAAAACTGTCCAAAATCATTGGATTCAGAGCATTGTCTCTCAAGGGTATCGAATAGGATTCAAAGTAAGACCTCCTGTGAGAAGATTTTTTCTCTCACGCATCCCTGTAAATCCAGTAAAAGCTCAGGCTTTTCTGAAGTGTGTTTCAGACCTGGAGTCTTCAGGGGTAATCATGCCAGTTCCTCTTCAGGAACATGGTTTGGGGTTTTATTCAAACCTATTCATTGTACCAAAGAAAGAAAAGATGGTGACTATAAGGACTATTCTGCCTTTTGTTCAGCAAGGACATTATATGTCCACAATAGACTTGCAGGATGCATACCTTCATATTCTGATTCATCCAGAACACTATCAGTTTCTGAGATTCTCTTTTCTAGACAAGCATTACCAATTTGTCTCTCTTCCATTTGGTCTAGCAACAGCTCCAAGAATCTTTTCAAAGGTTCTGGGTGCCCTACTATCTGTAATCAGAGAACAGGGTATTGCGGTGTTTCCTTATTTGGACGATATCTTGGTACTAGCTCAGTCTTTACATACTGCAGAATCTCACACGAATCAACTAGTGTTGTTTCTTCGGAAACATGGTTGGAGGATCAATTTACCAAAAAGTTTTCTTGATTCCTCAGACAAGGGTCACCTTTTTAGGTTTCCAGATAGATTCAGTGTCCATGACTCTGTCTCTAACAGACAAGAGATGTTTTAAATTGGTCGCAGCATGCCGGCACCTTCAGTCTCAGTTATTCCCTTCAGTGGCTATGTGCATGGAAGTTTTAGGTCTCATGACTGCAGCATCGGACGCGATCCCCTTTGCTCATTTTCACATGAGACCTCTAAAGCTTTGCATGCTGAATCAATGGTGCAGGGATTATACAAAGATAGCACAATTAATATCCTTGAATCCCAATGTACAACACTCTCTGACATGGTGGATAGATCACCATTGTTTGGTTCAAGGGGCCTTTTTTTGTTCGGCCAACCTGGACTGTGATCTCAACAGATGCGAGTCTTTCAGGTTGGGGAGCTGTTTGAGGATCTCTGACAGCACAAGGGGTTTGGAAATCTCAAGAGGCGAGATTTCCAATAAATATTTTAGAACTCCGTGCAATTCTCAGGGCTCTTCAGTTTTGGCCTCTGCTAAAGAGAAAACCGTTCATTTGTTTTCAGACAGACAATATCACAACTGTGGCTTATGTCAATCATCAGGGTGGGACTCACAGTCCCCAAGCTATGAAAGAAGTATCTCGGATACTCGCTTGGGCGGAATCCAGCTCCTGTCTAATCTCTGCGGTACATATCCCAGGTGTAGACAATTGGGAGGCGGATTATCTCAGTCGCCAGACTTTACATCCAGGGGAGTGGTCTCTCCATCCAGATGTGTTTTCTCAGATTGTTCAGATGTGCGGGCTTCCAGAGATAGATCTCATGGCCTCTCATCTAAACAAGAAACTTCCCAGATACCTGTCCAGGTCCAGGGATGTTCAGGCGGAAGCAGTGGATGCACTGACACTTCCTTGGTGTTATTATCCTGCTTACATTTTCCTGCCTCTAGTTCTCCTTCCAAGAGTGATCTCCAAAACCATCATGGAACAGTCTTTTGTGTTGCTGGTGGCTCCAGCATGGCCACACAGGTTTTGGTATGCGGATCTGGTGCGTATGTCCAGTTGCCCGCCTTGGCAACTTCCGTTACGGCCGGACCTACTATCTCAAGGTCCGTTTTTTCCATCAGGATCTCAAATCATTAAATCTGAAGGTGTGGAAATTGAACGCTTAGTTCTAAGTCATAGAGGTTTCTCTGACTCAGTGATTAATACTATGTTACAAGCTCGTAAATCTGTCTCTAGAAAGATTTATTATAGAGTTTGGAAGACTTATATTTCATGGTGTTCTCATAAATTCTCCTGGCATTCTTTTAGAATTCCTAGAATTTTACAGTTCCTTCAGGATGGTTTGGATAAGGGTTTGTCTGCAAGTTCCTTGAAAGGACAAATCTCCGCTCTTTCTGTTTTATTTCACAGAAAGATTGCTATACTTCCTGATATTCACTGTTTTGTACAGGCTTTAGTTCGTATTAAGCCTATCATTAAATCAATTTCTCCTCCATGGAGTCTTAATTTGGTTTTGAAGGCATTACAGGCTCCTCCATTTGAGCCTATGCATTCTTTGGACATTAAACTACTTTCTTGGAAAGTGTTGTTCCTTTTGGCTATCTCTTCTGCTAGAAGAGTTTCTGAGCTATCTGCTCTTTCTTGTGAGTCTCCTTTTCTGATTTTTCATCAGGATAAGGCAGTTTTGCGGACTTCTTTTCAATTTTTACCTAAGGTTGTGAATTCTAACAACATTAGTAGAGAAATTGTTGTCCCTTCCTTATGTCCTAATCCTAAGAATTCTTTGGAGAAATCCTTACATTCTTTGGTTGTGGTAAGAGCTTTGAAATATTATGTGGAAGCTACTAAAGATTTCAGGAAGACTTCTAGTCTATTTGTTTTATTTTCTGGTCCTAGGAAAGGTCAGAAGGCTTCTGCTAGTTCCTTGGCTTCTTGGTTGAAACTTTTGATTCAACAAGCTTATTTGGAGTCGGGTCATGCCCCTCCTCAGAGAATTACAGCTCATTCTACTAGATCAGTTTCCACTTCGTGGGCTTTTAATAATGAAGCTTCAGTTGATCAGATTTGCAAAGCGGCGACTTGGTCCTCTTTGCATACATTTACTAAATTCTACCGTTTTGATGTATTTGCTTCTTCGGAAGCAGTTTTTGGTAGAAAAGTTCTTCAGGCAGCTGTTTCAGTTTGATTCTTCTGCTTTTTGATTTAAGTTTTTTTCTTTCAAAAATGAAATAAACTTTTTTTTTTTTTTTGGGTTGTGGATTATTTTTTTCAGCGAAATATGGCTGTTTTTATTTTTATTCCCTCCCTCTCTAGTGACTCTTGAGTCGAAGTTTCCACATCTTGGGTATTGATATCCCATATGTCACTAGCTCATAGACTTTTGACAATTACATGAAAGAAAACATAATTTATGTAAGAACTTACCTGATAAATTCATTTCTTTCATATTGGCAAGAGTCCATGAGGCCCACCCTTTTTATGGTGGTTATGATTTTTTGTATAAAGCACAATTATTTCCAAATTTCCTTTGTTGATGCTTTCTACTCCTTTCTTTATCACCCCACTACTTGGCTATTCGTTAAACTGAATTGTGGGTGTGGTGAGGGGTGTATTTATAGGCATTTTGAGGTTTGGGAAACTTTGCCCCTCCTGGTAGGATTGTATATCCCATATGTCACTAGCTCATGGACTCTTGCCAATATGAAAGAAATGAATTTATCAGGTAAGTTCTTACATAAATTATGTTTTTGCTCTTGGCTTCTGCAACCTAAGCAACTATCACAGATCTTTGGAATTTACAGTCTCCAGCATCCATTAGTTTGTCCTCAGACCCTACTCGACAAGTGCAGACTTGCTTTTACAAGACACATTAACACCTTTGCTACCGGGAATTTCAGAGAAAAACTTGGCAAAAGTACTGGAGAATTTCTAACATTTTTGGTATCACTTAGTTCAAACTGAAATTGAGCCTTTTTTATTTACCTATGAAAACCCAATGTATTCTAGACCCATTATGGTATATTTGATGCCACTATTTGGCCGCCAAATATGATAATTTAAAAAATAGATCACTTTTTGCAAACTTTGGGGTTACCAGCTCCACCACATCATCGATACAGACAGTATCTGGCCTCATATGGTAAGGGATGCCTTCTACCCCTAGCTGCAGTCTGTGCTGTCAAAGCTGACAGTGGGGTTTGAAATATGTGCCACAGTACACTAGGCAAAGTACTGTGTGACGTGTAGTACCTATGTCCATTTGGTGCAAGAGATTAAACATTTTAAACTGCAGTCTATCTAGAGAATAAATATCAATAATAGAACCGAGTTGCAAGTGTACATCTGTCGCGAGGTTGTGTCCTGTAGCATTCACTAAATTGTAATGCGGCCCTAATCTGTCAGAAATTTTGGTGAAGCATCAACTCAAACACTACTTATTTCTAACATGGAGATCTAGTACCAAGAAGCTTCTTAAACACACCAGTATGACTGTTCTGGTGGATACTGTCTAATTTTTCTCTCTACTGTTAAAGGGACAGTCTACATCATTTTTATTATTTAAAAAGATAGATAATCCCTTTTATTGCCTATTCCCCAGTTTTGCATAACCAACTTTTTACCTCTGTAATTACTTTGTATCTAAGCCTCTGCACACTGCCCCCTTATCTAAGTTCTTTTGACAGACTTGCATTTCAGCCAATCAGTGGTGACTCCTAGGTAACTCCACGGGTGTGAGCACAATGTTATATACAGTATGTGGTAGCAGTTTTTCAAGAATGTTTTCCATTTGCAAGAGCACTAGATGGCAACACTATTTCTTACCTAGGTATCTCTTTAACAAAGGATATCATGAAAATGAAGCACCTTTGATAATATAAGTAAATTAGAAACTTTTTTTAAATTGTATGGTCTCTCTGAATAACAAAAGAATATTTTTGGGTTTCATATCCCTTTAAATGCAATACATTTGAGATTTAGTTACACATATGACTGCCCTTTCCCTAATCCTATATTATAAAAGACAAGAGTTTGTCTGAAGCCGTCATGCGCAGTTCAGACAAACTCTTGCAGCTGATCGCACGCGCACCCTTGGCCTATAGCTGACAGCTGTTGATACTTCGCACGCGCACCCTCACCACACACAGCTGACCTCGCACGCGCACCCTCACCGCGCGCACCCACGTACAAAACTGATGCGTACAAAACTGATGTGACACTTTCACCGCGCGCACCCTCGCACCCACGTGACCTCATGCGCACCGTACCCTCAAAGCAAAAACTGATGTTGACACCCACTTAGCCTATCACACAGCACACTTGATGTTGACACCCACTTAGCCTATCACACAGCACACTTGCAGAATGCGCACGCACCCTCGCAACTGCGCACGCGCACGCGAACGCGCACGCAAACATAGCCTCAGAGAGAGTGAGAGAGACAGGGGGGAGAGAGTGAGAGAGACAGGGGAGTGAGAGAGAGACAGGGGAGTGAGAGTGAGACAGGGGGGATAGAGTGAGAGAGACAGGGGGGAGAGAGAGAGAGAGAGAGAGAGAGACAGGGGGGAGAGAGTGAGAGAGACAGGGGGGATAGAGTGAGAGTGAGGCAGGGGGGATAGAGTGAGAGAGACAGGGGGGATAGAGTGAGAGTGAGACAGGGGGGATAGAGTGAGAGAGACAGGGGGGAGAGAGTGAGAGAGACAGGGGAGTGAGAGAGAGACAGGGGAGTGAGAGTGAGACAGGGGGGATAGAGTGAGAGTGAGACAGGGGGGATAGAGTGAGAGAGACGGGGGGGGAGAGAGAGAGGGGGGGGGAGAGAGTGAGAGAGACAGGGGGGATAGAGTGAGAGTGAGACAGGGGGGATAGAGTGAGAGAGACAGGGGGGATAGAGTGAGAGTGAGACAGGGGGGATAGAGTGAGAGAGACAGGGGGGATAGAGTGAGAGAGACAGGGGGGATAGAGTGAGAGTGAGACAGGGGGGATAGAGTGAGAGAGACAGGGGGAGAGAGTGAGAGAGACAGGGGAGTGAGAGAGAGACAGGGGAGTGAGAGTGAGACAGGGGGGATAGAGTGAGACAGGGGGGATAGAGTGAGAGTGAGACAGGGGGGATAGAGAGAGAGAGACAGGGGGGAGAGAGTGAGAGAGACAGGGGGGATAGAGTGAGAGTGAGACAGGGGGGATAGAGTGAGAGAGACAGGGGGGATAGAGTGAGAGTGAGACAGGGGGGATAGAGTGAGAGTGAGACAGGGGGGATAGAGTGAGAGAGACAGGGGGGATAGAGTGAGAGAGACAGGGGGGATAGAGTGAGAGAGACAGGGGGGATAGAGTGAGAGAGACAGGGGGAGAGAGAGAGAGAGAGACAGGGGGGAGAAAGAGGGGAGAGAGAGAGAGAGAATATAAAAATAAACCACACGGCCCGTGTGAACGGGCTTTAGGACTAGTCTACTATATATTTTGTTAATTTCACATTTTTTTTATGGTGCATGTACAGAATAGACACGCTTGAAGTCTGCTTTTCCTGTTTTCCTCATCACTGTCACAGAAAAAAAATATCTTATTTATTACTGCAGATGTTTGTTATCCAGATTTTTTTGTTGAAAAGATTATTGAAAGCTTGATTTGGATACGACTGAATCCCAGATGTAGCATGTAGAGAAAAACAAATAAAACTTGTGAGCATCTGTTACATTTACATTACATTTCAAGAGCTTAAATTATGAAATATAAATTCTCTAACACAAATGTAAGCATATCAATTTGTGTTTTTGATATGACTCACACAACATATGGAGATTGGTACATTTTGTCATATTTTATTACTATGTTCTGTCTAAAATGCTGGCACTATTTTCAGCAAATTACTTTATAATTTGAATAACCAAGAATTTGTTAAAGGAATAGATAGAGCAGGCGATATTAAGCAACTTTATAATTTACTCCTATTAACACATTTTCTTCGTTCTCTTGGTATCTTTCTTTGAAAAAGCAAGAATGTAAGCATAGGAGTCAACCCATTTTTGGTTCAACACCTGGGTAGCACTTTCTGATTGGTGGCTAAATGTAGCCACCAATCCGCAAGTGCTACCCAGGTTCTGAACCAAAAATGGGCTGGCTCTTAAGTTTACATTTAAATAAAGATACCAAGAGAACAAAGAACATTTGATAATAAGAGTAAATTGGAAAGTTGCTAAAAATTACATGCTGTATCTCAATTATGAAAGATTAATTTTGACTAGACCATTCCTTTAATGCTAGGACAAAAAAACCTAATGACTGAAAAAGTGAAAGATTTTTTTTTATGATCGCATCTGGTAGCGAAAAGGGGGCATTAAATATAACAAAATGGGCCTAGATCAATCGTTTGTCTACTTAAGAAATATATAGTTTTCTTTCATGTAATTAGCAAGAGTCCATGAGCTAGTGACGTATGGGATATACATTCCTACCAGGAGGGTCAAAGTTTCCCAAACCTTAAAATGCCTATAAATACACCCCTCACCACACCCACAATTCAGTTTTACAAACTTTGCCTCCCATGGAGGTGGTGAAGTAAGTTTGTGCTTGATTCTACGTTGATATGCGCTTCGCAGCAGGCTGGAGCCCGGTTTTCCTCTCAGAGTGCAGTGAATGTCAGAGGGATGTGAAGAGAGTATTGCCTATTTGAATACAATGGTCTTCCTCTAGGGGATCTATTTCATAGGTTCTCTGTTATCGGTCGTAGAGATTTCTTCTCCTACCTCCCTTTTCAGATCGACGATATACTCTTATATACCATTACCTCTACTGATTCTCGTTTCAGTACTGGTTTGGCTATCTACTATATGTAGATGAGTGTCTTGGGGTAAGTAAATCTTATTTCTATTTATGACACTCAAAGCTATGGTTGGGCACTGTACAGGGAGTGCAGAATTATTAGGCAAGTTGTATTTTTGAGGATTAATTTTATTATTGAACAACAACCATGTCCTGCATGAAAATCATGTTTTTCTTGAAGGATTCAGACTTCTTCCTGTACCACTGCTTGAAGAAGGTGTCTTCCAGAAACTGGCAGTAGGACTGGGAGTTGAGCTTGACTCCATCCTCAACCCGAAAAGGCCCCACAAGCTCATCTTTGATGATACCAGCCCAAACCAGTACTCCACCTCCACCTTGCTGGCGTCTGAGTCGGACAATCCAGCCACGGGCCCATCCATCTGGCCCATCAAGACTCACTCTCATTTCATCAGTCCATAAAACCTTAGAAAAATCAGTCTTGAGATATTTCTTGGCCCAGTCTTGACGTTTCAGCTTGTGTGTCTTGTTCAGTGGTGGTCGTCTTTCAGCCTTTCTTACCTTGGCCATGTCTCTGAGTATTGCACACCTTGTGCTTTTGGGCACTCCAGTGATGTTGCAGTTCTGAAATATGGCCAAACTGGTGGCAAGTGGCATCTTGGCAGCTGCACGCTTGACTTTTCTCAGTTCATGGGCAGTTATTTTGCACCTTGGTTTTTCCACACGCTTCTTGCGACCCTGTTGACTATTTTGAATGAAACGCTTGATTGTTCGATGATCACGCTTCAGAAGCTTTGCAATTTTAAGAGTGCTGCATCCCTCTGCAAGATATCTCAGTATTTTTGACTTTTCTGAGCCTGTCAAGTCCTTCTTTTGACCCATTTTGCCAAAGGAAAGGAAGTTGCCTAATAATTATGCACACCTGATATAGGGTGTTGATGTCATTAGACCACACCCCTTCTCATTACAGAGATGCACATCACCTAATATGCTTAATTGGTAGTAGGCTTTCGAGCCTATACAGCTTGGAGTAAGACAACATGCATAAAGAGGATGATGTGGTCAAAATACTCATTTGCCTAATAATTCTGCACTCCCTGTATATGTAAAGTTCTAAATATATGTTTTAAACTTATATTTGCCATGATTCAGGTTAATCAGTATTCCTTCTTTCAGACTGTCAGTTTCATTATTTTGGGAAATGCATATGAATAAATATTTTTTCTTACCTTCAAAAATTTTCAAATTGACTTTTTTCCTCCCGGGCTGTTAGGCTTGCGGGGGCAGATAATGCTTCAATTTATTGCGTCATTCTTGGCCTGAACTTTTTTGGCGCAAAATTTCGTCATTTCCAGCGCCATAGTTGACGCCGGAAGTTTACACATGGTTGAGTCATTTTTTGACGCATGTGTGTTAGACGTTTTTTTGCGCCAAAAAAGTGGGCGTAATTTTTGGCGCCAAAAAATATGGGCGTCATACTTGCCGCCAAATAATGTGGGCGTCTTACTTGGCGCCAAAAAAGTGGGCGTAATTTTTGGCGCCAAAAAATATGGGCGTCATACTTGCCGCCAAATAATGTGGGCGTCTTACTTGGCGCCAAAAAATGTGGGCGTCATACTTGGTGCCATTTTTTTCACATTATTTCAGTCTCACTTTTTTGTTGCTTCTGGTTGCTAGAGGCTTATTTGTTTCGCATTTTTTCCCCATTCCTGAAACTGTCATTTAAGGAATTTGATAATTTTGCTTTATATGTTGTTGTTTTTTTCTATTACATATTGCAAGATATTTCAAAAGCTGTTCCTGTATCAGAAAATACTGAGGGATTCCTGATGACTGATATCAGTCCTACCAAAGCTAAGTTCATTTATTTTAATGTTATGAATGTTTATATTTAGCTATGGTTTGTAATAAGTTTTTATGATAAACTTTTACATGCAGAGTCCATTAGTATTTATGCATTATCTATTGCTATTCTTTTTACATCTTATGTACAAGATATATTTAGGAATTTATAAGAATATTTTTCTGATTCTAGTATGAAGGCTTTGTCTGCTATCCCGCCTTCTAATAACATTTTTAGGTCTTTTTTAAACTTCTCATTTAGTTGATGAAGTTTCAAATGACCAACAACATACTGAATTATCCTTCTCTGATGGTGTATTTTCTCATTCAGAATATTCTTCATCAGATATTGACACTAACAAATCTACTTTTTTATTTTTAAATAGAGTACATTCGTTTTTTGTTGAAAAGGTGTTGATTATTTTGGATATTGAAGTAACTAGTTCTTTTGATTAAGACTAGCTAACATTTAAATTCTGCTTATTAACCTTCTGTGGTTTCTTCAGAGGTTTTTTTCCAATTCCTGATACTAGGGAATGGAATAGGCCGGGAATTTCTTTTATTCCTTCTTTAAGGTTTTTAATTGTATCCTTTGCCGGCAGTTAGTTTTAAGTTTTAAGGAAGATCCCTCAAGTTAATGGGACTATCTCTACTCTTGCTAACATACTACTATTCCTATAGCAGATAGTATTTATTTTTTTCCTTGGGAAACTTGTATCTTATTTAAGGAAAATTATTTATTTTCAGGTACTTTTCTTAGACCTGTAATTTATTTGGCTGATGTTGCAACTGCTTCAGCTTTCTGGTTGGATATTTTAGTGCAACAAGTATCGGATTATGATTTGTTTAGCATTGTTAAATTGATCAACATGCTAATAATTTCATTTGTGTCGTCATTTTTTTTATATTTTCGCAAATGAGGTTTAATCTATGTCTTTAGCTATTTTAGCTAGAAAAACTTTATGATTTCAATCTTGGAATGCTAATTTGATTTCTAAATTCCATATTCTTTTTTTCCAAGGTAATCAATTATTTGGTTCACAATTGGATTCAATTCTTCAACTGTTACTCTGGGCTGCAAGATTGAGTTCTAAGGCTAAATATTAAGCTTTTTTTCTTACTTAGGAACGGAATTCTAAATTCTTCCCCAAGTAACATGTTTGTAATTGGAAGTTTTCTTCATTCAATTTAAGCCATTTTAAAAATCAGAGTCAGCTCCCCAAATTTTCATTTAGGTGCAGTTCTTATTCCAGCTTAGCTGGTAAGGGGCAGGTTAAGACTTTTTTAATAAATTTGTTTGGTTCAATTCGGTCCAAACTTCTTAGATTTGGATACAGAATAGGATTCAGAGTAAAACCGTCTGTGAGAAGTATTTTTTCTCTCTTTAACATATTCCAGCTATTCCAGTAAGGCTCACACTTTCCTGAAGTGTGTTTCAGTCCTATATGTATTGGGTACTTGTGAAGCGCGGGTGGTCACCCGTTGGGGCTCAAGGCGCTGCTCAGACCTGGAGTTTTCTGGGTTATTTATACCAGTTCCTTTTTAGGAACAGGATTTGGGGGTTTTATTCAAAACTATTCATTATTTCAAAGATAGAAAATCTTTTTGAATTGTTATATAAGTATACCATCTTTTAGAATGGTGTTTATATGGTCTATTCTGCCTTTTTGGTCAGTGATGGCATTATTTGTTTACAATAAATGCAATAGATGCATATCTTCATTTTCTGTTTTCATACAGATTATTTTCATTTTCTGAGATTCTCTTTTTTTGACAAGCATTACCAATTTGTTGCTTTTCCTTCTGGTCTAGCAACAGCTATAAGAATCTTTTCAAGGTTCTCAGTGTTTCCTTATTTGGATGGTCTTGTGGTACTGGCTCAGTCTTTTCGTTCTGCGGAATCTCATACGATTCAACTTTTGTTGTTTCTTCAAAACATGATTAGAGGATCTTTTTATCAAAAGCTCTTTGATTCCTCAGACAAGGGTCACCATTTTTAGGTTTCAAGATAGATTGTGTCAATGTCTTTGTCTCTAGCAGACAAGTGACCTTCAGTCTCTATTATTTCCTTCAGTTTCTATATGCATGGAAGTTTTTGGTATTATGGCTGCAGCATTGGATTCGATTCCCTTTGCTCATTTTCATAAGAAACCTTTCCAGTTTTTTATACTGAATTAATGATGCAGGGATTCTAGGATATCACTTTTTATATCTTTGAATCCCAATGTTCAACTATCTTTGATTTGGTGGTTAGATCACCATCATATAGTTCTACGGGTCTCTTCGGTTCATTCAACCTGGACCATGATTACTACAGATGCAAGTCTTTTAGGTTGGAAGGCTGTCTGGGGATCTCTGTCAGCACAAGGGGTTTGGAAATCTCAGGAGGCGAGATTTCCAATCGATATTTGAAGAAAGAGACGTTTATTGTTTTTCAGACAGACAATGTCACAACTGTGGCGTATGTCAATCATCAGGGTGGGACTCTCAGTCCTTAGGCTGTGAAAGAAGTATCTCGGATACTTGCTTGGACTAAATCCAGCTCCTGTCTAATTTCTGCTGTCCCTTTCCCAGGTATAGACAATTGGGAAACTGATTATCTCTGTCAATCAAGCTTTACATCTGGGAGAATGGTCTTTACCTAGATGTGTTTTTTTCAAATTGTTCAGATGTATGGGCTTCCAGAAACAGATCTGATGGCATCTCATCTAAACAAGGAACTTCCCAGGGGCCTATTCAGGTCCGGGGATCCTCTGGCGGAAGCAGTGTATGCTTTGACACTTCCTTGGAGTTATCAAACTGCCTATATTTTTTCGCCTCTGGTTCTTCTTTTTAGAGTGATTTTCAAAATCATCAGGGAGCAATCTTTTGTGTTGCTGGTGGCTCCAGCATGGCCGCACAGGTTTTGGTATATGGTTCTTGTTCGGATGAAAAGTTGCTAATCTTGGTCACTTCCATTAAGGCCAGGCCTTATATCTTAACATTAATTTTTTCCATCAGGAACTCAAATTATTAATTTGATGGTATGGAGTTTTAACGCTTAGTACTTAGTCATAGAAGTTCTTTGACTCAGTGATTAATACTATGTTGCAGGCTCGTAAATCTGTGTCTAGTAAGATTTATTATCGAGTTTGAAAGGTTTACATCTCTTGATGCTCTTTTCATAAATTCTCTTGGCATTCTTTTAGAATTCCTAGGATTTTATAGTTTTCTTCAGGATGGTTTAGATAAGGGTTTTTGTCTGTAAGTTCCTTGCAAGGACAAATCTCTGCTTTTTCTGTGCTGTTTTCATAGAAAAATTTGCTAATTTTTCTGTTATTCATTGTTTTGTTCAGGCTTTGGTTCGTATCAAGTCTGTCATTTAAGCCAATTTCTCCTCCTTGGAGTCTTAATTTGGTTCTGAGGGCTTTACAGGCTCTTCCTTTCATGGAAAGTATTGTTCCTTTAGACATCTCTTCAGCTAGAACAGTTTTTGAATTATCTGCTCTTTCTTGTGAGTCTCCTTTTTCTGATTTTTCATCAGGATAAGGTGGTTTTGCTGTCTTCTTTTCAATTTTTACCTAAAGTTGTGAATTTTAACAACATTAGTAGAGGAATTATTGTCCCTTCCTTGTGTCCTAATACTAAGAATTCTTTGGAGAGATTCTTACATTCTTTGGATGTGGTAAGAGTTTTGAAATTATATTGAAGCTATTCAGATTTCAGAAAGACTTCTAGTCTATTTGTTATCTTCTCTGGTTTTAGGAAAGGTCAGAAGGCTTCTGCCATTTCTTTGGCATCTTGGTTAAAGTTTTTTGATTCATCTTGCTTATTTGGAGTCGGGTTAATCCCAGCCTCAGAGGATTACGGCTTATTCTACTAGGTCAGTTTCTACTTCCTCGACTTTTAAGAATGAAGCTTCTGTTGATCAGATTTGCAAAGCAACGACTTGGTCTTCTTTGCATACTTTTACTAAATTCTACCATTTTGATGTTTTCTCTTCTTCAGAAGCAGTTTTTGGTAGAATAGTACTTCAGGCAGCTGTTTCAGTTTGATTCTTCTGCTTATAACTTCAGTTTTTTTCATTATAAAAATTGAAACTTTTGATTTGGGTAGTGGATTAATTTTTCAGCGGAATTGGCTGTCTTTATTTTATCCCTCCCTCTCTAGTGACTCTTGCGTGGAAGTTCCACATCTTGGGTATCTGCTATCCCATACGTCACTAGCTCATGGACTCTTGCTAATTACATGAAAGAAAACATAATTTATGTAAGAACTTACCTGATAAATTAATTTCTTTCATATTAGCAAGAGTCCATGAGGCCCACCCTTTTTGTGGTGGTTATGATTTTTTTTGGTATAAAGCACAATTATTCCAATTCCTTATTTTTGATGCTTTCGCTCCTTTCTTATCATTCCACTTCTTGGCTATTCGTTAAACTGAATTGTGGGTGTGGTGAGGGGTATATTTATAGGCATTTTAAGGTTTGGGAAACTTTGCCCCTCCTAGTAGGAATGTATATCCCATACGTCACTAGCTCATGGACTCTTGCTAATATGAAAGAAATTAATTTATCAGGTAAGTTCTTACATAAATTATGTTTTGATAGGTAAACCAAAAAATCCAAGACTCTATTTCTGTTTATATGGAGTTATAGCAAAAATGCTAAAAATTCTTGCACTTTGAGCAAGTTTTTCTTTAAAATTCCCAGTACTGGGTAAACAATATGTGGTACACTATAGTTCTGAAAAACATATAGAGAGCGGTGCTTCAGGATAAATTCAAACAGAACACTTTATTCGTTATTTACATATCACAACATGGACTTAGATAAAACAAAACACTTGCAAGTGTCAGACAAAGGGCTTGACGCGTTTCGGCTTACGCCGTCGTCAGAACTATAGTTCTGCCATGAAGCTTTTGGTGATCGCTTTAACTATTTGTCTTCTTCATATTGTGTGTGTGACTATATATTCATATCCTTGTGGAAATTAAGACTGTTCTTCATATGCATCTACATGAGTGAATTAGATTCTTATTTTTAGCTGATGGCTTCCCCCATAAACAACTAGGGGCTTTTTCATATATATTTGTATATGTTTGTATTTTTTTCTATTTTAGATTGTTTTTTTGTTTTTGGTTTATTTATACGTCTTTATTTCTTCTGTGTTTGATTTTTTTTTTTGGTGTGCTCCTTTTCATATTGAATTGTATGCATGTGAGAAGACTTTTATTTGCATCTTACGTAATGTATTAATTTGGATTTTGTAATAAAGATGATATTTTACTATACTTCTTGTAGTACTTTTTTTCAGACTGGTGCTGGGTTGCATTTCATTTGTAGCTGATCTATTTAGTATTTTTGCTGTCTTTTTATTTTGTATTTAACACTTATTTTGATGTTTACTGAAAAAAGAAATTTAGCAACTTGTAATTCATGTGTATGGAAACATTTTATACACCTATATGCTACGTGAGGAAAGCATGTAACAAATATATATGTTTAATCCCTGCTAAAGGGTTATATAAAGGGTTAAACGTTTAGGTAAATGAGCACAGACGTGCTTGTGTACATTTTCTAGAAAAGCAACCACTGATTGGCTGATCTGCATGTGTCCTTTTTTTGTGGATAACATGGGAGTGAGCTTAATGTGCAAGTTTATGCGTATGTTTAGTCCGTTAGTATGAGCTAAACACAACACATATGGCAGAGGAGGATATGTAAAATAAAATCTCATCTAAGAAATAGAGCTATTTTTTATATTGTTTTCTTCCTAACATTTTCTGCTATTATGTGGCCTGTATGCATGTGGGAGGAGAATATTGTTAGGTCTGTAAGTTAGGTAGCCTTGTGTTAAACAAAGGGACATAACACCCAACATTTCTCTTCATGATTCACAAAGAACAGACAATTTTAAAAAAACTTTCCAATTGACTTCTGTTATCACATATTCTTTGTTTTCTTGTTATCCATTGTTGAAAAGCAGGGATGAAAGCTCAGAAGTGTGCGCGGGGCTGCAGCACTATATGGTAGCAGTTATACATCATTAGCAAGAGCATTAGATGGCAGCATGTCATGTAGTGCTTTAGGCATGTGTACGCTACCTGTCAGGGTATCTTTTCAGCAAAGATAAACATGAGAACGAAGCAAATTTGATAATAAACGTAAATTGGAAACTTTTTTTAAATTGTATTCTCTATCTGAATAATAAAAGAAAAATCTCTGATATTATGCCAGTATATATCAATACCATAGAAAAGCAGAATCGACTGTTAGTAAAGTAGAAAGAATGCTCCAAGCCAGGGCCAGATTTACACCCCAGGTGCCTGTAAGTCTGAAGCATCCTCGCTCACAGCTGTGCCAGCGACCTTAATTAAATGGTTGGCAGCTGTGAAATAACAGCACCATCTTTGTTAAGGCCACCACAAGCAATGCACATGCGTGGGGGAATTCGGAAGCCGCGCATGCATAATACTTGTGGCAACCTTAACAAAGATGGCTGCTGCACATGCACAGTGCAGTTATTTCACTGACGTTATTACCCGGTGTCTTAAATTAAGTTTTCTACCATAGGAATGTGACGACCTCGTCACTTCCGGTGACGTGTAAACAGCTGCTGGAGGTTTGTGGCGCTCACTGCTCATGCGCTAGAGGCCCAACCTCCTACAAACAGCAGTATAAGGCACAATAGGTGACAACTTATTTTAGAACACCGGCGTTCTGTCATTTTTCTTTATCATTTACATTTGTTGTTTGACAACTGTTTTCATATTGGCGACACTGACAGGAAGTCTTTAACTTGTTATAACCGTTATGAAGAAGGTTATACAATGTACCAGCAACAAGTATGTGATGGACCGTGGATGTGAATGGTTAGAAATTGAATTGTTGCTGTAGTTTATAGTGTGCAAGTTCCCTCACTGTTTATGAGGGAACTTGCACACTACAAACTACAGCAACAATTCAATTTCTAACCATTCACATCCACGGTAATCACGTACTTGTTGCTGGAACCTTCTTCATAATGGTTATAACAAGTTAAAGACTTCCTGTCACTGTAGCCAATATCAAAACAGTTGTCAAACAACTAATGTAAACGATAAACAAACCTGACAGAAACCACTGGGCACACCGGTGTTCTACAATAAGTTGTCACCTATTCTACCTTAAACCGCTGTTTGGAGGAAGTTGGGCCTCTAGCACATGAGCAGTGAGCACCACAAACCTCCAGCAACTGATTAAAGTCACTGGAAGTGACGCGGTAGTCACATTCCTATGCGGTAGACAACTTTAGAATACCGGCTGTCCGGTATTTATAATAGGCAGAGTCAGGTGCCCGTCTATGGAGGGGGCCTGTAGACACATGCCTACACTGCCTTATTATAAATCCAGCCCAGCTCCAAGCATCATTCTTTAAGAGAAAAGGATATTTTAAACTATAGGCTAATGATAGACTTCAGAGGTGATTGGTAGCAACTTTGATTTGCTAATGCTTTTAATTTTGTATCTTGCGATAGATTCCTATTTGTATAACAGCTAGCATACAAGTAATTTTGTCCACAGCACTATAATATCAATTATTTTTTATTTTCTGTTAAACATACAGATATAAAATGCGACGTTTCGAGTGTTGCCACTCTTACTCATGCTAATACATTGTATCATTTGAAACAAATTTAAAGCCCTCAGTTTCGTGCCAACCACTACATTCAGTGGCTCTGCTGCCATCTACTGACCAACAAAAATATAACAGTTTAAAAACATTACTTTGTTATACAAACTAAGTATTAGTATCTGTTTGCACTTATTTACTATATGCATTTTAAATTTATGCAGTCCTGTTTATAATCAATTATGCATACTTTGAACAATAGCCATACAATAATATGAACAAATTTAGACAGAATAAACTTTTGATAGAATAAATTTTACAATACATTTCATACAAGGAAATGATTTTATAATATGTTTCATACAGGATAATTAATTATTGATCTTTCATTACAGAAAAATTGACCAATCATAGTCTCTATTGAGACCATTAGGTTCCATACATCCTAGTTCATATATCCAGTACATTTCTTTTTCCTTCAATATTTTTTCCCGATTACTACCATTTCTCTGGGGACCCACACTGTCTATTGAGTTGATATTGGTCACTCAATTTAACCCTAATAGTGAAGAAATTAAACGTATTGTAACAAAGCATTGGCACATATTAAAAGAGTGCAATAAGGGAATTGAGCTTTTCAAAAAAAAACCCGTTAATGGCCTATAGGAGAGTAAAAAACTTAAGAGACCAACTAACTAGTACAGATGTAGGGCCCAAGAAACAAGCAAGACAAACACTCCTAGGAAATAAAAATAAAGGAACATTTCCTTGTCTAGGCTGTATGAGCTGCCATTCTGTAATTAAAGGCAGATATTTTTTCCATCCAAGAACAGGGAAGAAATATGAGATAAGAGAACATTATACATGTGAGTCAAAATATGTTATCTACCTCATAAAATGTAATTGTTCCCTAATCTACATAGGGGAAACTACTCGTATGGTTAGGGACAGAATATGCCAGCACCGTTCAAATATTCGGTGCAAAAATCTTGAAGCCCCAGTGTCCTATCATTTCTTGAAATGTGGACACCAGATAAGCCAATTACGATGGCAAGTCATAGACAGTGTGGGTCCCCAGAGAAATGGTAGTAATCGGGAAAAAATATTGAAGGAAAAAGAAATGTACTGGATATATGAACTAGGATGTATGGAACCTAATGGTCTCAATAGAGACTATGATTGGTCAATTTTTCTGTAATGAAAGATCAATAATTAATTATCCTGTATGAAACATATTATAAAATCATTTCCTTGTATGAAATGTATTGTAAAATTTATTCTATCAAAAGTTTATTCTGTCTAAATTTGTTCATATTATTGTATGGCTATTGTTCAAAGTATGCATAATTGATTATAAACAGGACTGCATAAATTTAAAATGCATATAGTAAATAAGTGCAAACAGATACTAATACTTAGTTTGTATAACAAAGTAATATTTTTAAACTGTTATATTTTTGTTGGTCAGTAGATTGCAGCAGAGCCACTGAATGTAGTGGTTGGCGCGAAACTGAGGGCTTTAAATTTGTTTCAAATGATACAATGTATTAGCATGAGTAAGAGTGGCAACACTCGAAACGTCGCATTTTATATCTGTATGTTTAACAGAAAATAAAAAATAATTGATATTATAGTGCTGTGGACAAAATTACTTGTATCATAGATGTTAGGGGAACCTGGCAGAGCCCCTGTCTTCACGAGCACTATTCTCCGGTTTGTTGCTGTACTACACTGCTTGTATTGAATTGTATAACAGCTAGCAAGGTAAATAGTTCCTCCACATAACAATGATCACAGTAGCCTTTTACAGTAAGAAGTTATACTTCATTGTTTGTCTGCTTTTGTTCTATCTTTTCATGTGTTATGAATGACCATGTCTAATTGCATTTTCAGATTATGTCTGTGCTAAGTTGCACTTTTTTTCTTTGTACCTCTGTCTGTATCTTTGCTGCCTCTTTTGACCTTTTGATGTAACCTGTGATGTGAACATATGCTACATGCCTTGACCTTCTGGCCTGTCTTACCATTCCGAACCTGTGCTGTCTGACCTGACTTAGATTGTCTGCCTTGAGTTTTGCCTGTAATCATGCCATACATACATACAGTTATTAGAGAAGTAAACTGCTTAACCTTAACATGTTTCTTCTTAGACCCTATAAGTTTCTGGAAGTTGTTCTGAGATCTGTTCCCTTGTGAGGAATCTACACTTTCAAATAAGGTTGTAACATAGTAGATGTGGAAAGAAGACAGTAAATCCAAGTCCAGCCTTTAAATATCCTCTTTGATCCCTGTTGTAAAAAAAAAAAAAGGCAAGTTAACTGATAGTTGTAAACTCCTACCCATTTAACAATAGTAACAACAGACAACGCTCAAACAATATTGTTAAAAAAACTGAAAATGGGGGCAGAGCCAGCTACAGGGAGTGCAGAATTATTAGGCAAGTTGTATTTTTGAGGATTAATTTTATTATTGAACAACAACCATGTTCTCAATGAACCCAAAAAACTCATTAATATCAAAGCTGAATATTTTTGGAAGTAGTTTTTAGTTTGTTTTTAGTTTTAGCTATTTTAGGGGGATATCTGTGTGTGCAGGTGACTATTACTGTGCATAATTATTAGGCAACTTAACAAAAAACAAATATTATACCCATTTCAATTATTTATTTTTACCAGTGAAACCAATATAACATCTCAACATTCACAAATATACATTTCTGACATTCAAAAACAAAACAAAAACAAATCAGTGACCAATATAGCCACCTTTCTTTGCAAGGACACTCAAAAGCCTGCCATCCATGGATTCTGTCAGTGTTTTGATCTGTTCACCATCAACATTGCGTGCAGCAGCAACCACAGCCTCCCAGACACTGTTCAGAGAGGTGTACTGTTTTCCCTCCTTGTAAATCTCACATTTGATGATGGACCACAGGTTCTCAATGGGGTTCAGATCAGGTGAACAAGGAGGCCATGTCATTAGATTTTTTTCTTTTATACCCTTTCTTGCCAGCCACGCTGTGGAGTACTTGGACGCGTGTGATGGAGCATTGTCCTGCATGAAAATCATGTTTTTCTTGAAGGATGCAGACTTCTTCCTGTACCACTGCTTGAAGAAGGTGTCTTCCAGAAACTGGCAGTAGGACTGGGAGTTGAGCTTGACTCCATCCTCAACCCGAAAAGGCCCCACAAGCTCATCTTTGATGATACCAGCCCAAACCAATACTCCACCTCCACCTTGCTGGCGTCTGAGTCGGACTGGAGCTCTCTGCCCTTTACCAATCCAGCCACGGGCCCATCCATCTGGCCCATCAAGACTCACTCTCATTTCATCAGTCCATAAAACCTTAGAAAAATCAGTCTTGAGATATTTCTTGGCCCAGTCTTGACGTTTCAGCTTGTGCGTCTTGTTCAGTGGTGGTCGTCTTTCAGCCTTTCTTACCTTGGCCATGTCTCTGAGTATTGCACACCTTGTGCTTTTGGGCACTCCAGTGATGTTGCAGCTCTGAAATATGGCCAAACTGGTGGCAAGTGGCATCTTGGCAGCTGCACGCTTGACTTTTCTCAGTTTATGGGCAGTTATTTTGCGCCTTGATTTTTCCACACGCTTCTTGCGACCCTGTTGACTATTTTGAATGAAACGCTTGATTGTTCGATGATCACGCTTCAGAAGCTTTGCAATTTTAAGAGTGCTGCATCCCTCTGCAAGATATCTCACTATTTTTTACTTTTCTGAGCCTGTCAAGTCCTTCTTTTGACCCATTTTGCCAAAGGAAAGGAAGTTGCCTAATAATTATGCACACCTGATATAGGGTGTTGATGTCATTAGACCACACCCCTTCTCATTACAGAGATGCACATCACCTAATATGCTTAATTGGTAGTAGGCTTCCGAGCCTATACACCTTGGAGTAAGACAACATGCATAAAGAGGATGATGTGGTCAAAATACTCATTTGCCTAATAATTCTGCACTCCCTGTATCTATGGAGCGGTCGCATGTTTGAACTGCTCCTCATCGGCAAGAAGCTAATCTAACTCAACTTAATTGAACCATGAGGGATAAACGGCCACAATGATAAGGCAACTGTCTGTGCTCATTATGCTTCCTATTGGGATGAGTAACACTTTTCCAGCTCACCTTTGGATCCTGAGTGGTTCTTAAGCAGTTTGTGAAGTCGGGCAGGCACCATTTTGGAACAGTGATGCAACGCTTTTGAAATATTCTTTCAGGCCCTGCTACAGTCAGTTTCCTTACCTACTCCACTGAGTGCGATTACGCTTGAGTGGTCAGCATTTGAATCCTTCAGACAAAGAGCCATTCTCTAACCCAGGGCATATCCACATCGACACAACCAGCATGGCGACTTACTTGTCATTCATTGAAGAGCTGCGCTGCTTGCTTGACAGGCACCATGCTTCACTTGCAGGGACACTGTGTGGGGACATTTAGCCATGAGGACGCCCAGACTGCTGCACATACGATCCCCCTTTATTGTGTTCCAGTGGATTTGGGGAGCGGCGACGCTCTGGGACCACGGCGCTCATTGCCCGTTTCCCTGGGTTCCCAGAGTAACTTAATGGTTGGGGAATTGCAGTCTAAATTACAGAGCAGTAAAACAGCAACTCAGATTCAGCACGGCCTCCTTTTCACTTACCTGCCATTTCCAGTGCTGGCTCAGATGTCCGGTGTGCTCAAATCAGTGTAGATCCCGGGAGGTGGTTATGCTCTGCATCCAAGATATTCCTGGCTGTCGGCTCGGTGTGTACTGCCATTCGTTCAGCAACCCAGCTACCACCATCACTATGTGCATTCATTGAATCTGCAGTGGGATCTTGGAGGATTCCTTTAATGGATACCTTAAGGGGTTGACAGCCTTCCAAGAATTTGGACTATAGTTTTAGAGTAGGCCCTCACTTGCAAGAGTCTCATGAGGAGTTGTGTATGGAATATATGAGACTGCTGTCATGGGTGAAATGAATAGTAGCAACTGAGACTGTCCTCAGAACATTTACTGTTTGTTCTAAAGATGTTATGTTGGTTAGTGTTTGTTTACACAGTCAATATTTAATCTATTTAACTACAGAATTCTCACAGCTCCCTGACCGCAACATGATATGTCCCTCTTGTAACAATCAACTCACTTGTAATTGTAACAACCAAGATATCATGTAAAATTGAGGATGTGTTACAAGAGTTGAGGATGACAGTACACTATACGCTTTTAGTGAACTGTATAACACTTGTTGTTAATTTTGCCGGACAGCTAGCTCCCAGTAACTGGAGTGTCTATTAGTGGGAGTTGACTTTGGCAGGTATTCGTAGCAATGGATATACAGAGATAAACAGTACTGCAGAGGTTAATTATATATCAGGATGCAGTTAGTAGAAAGATACCAGGGTTAAATGCAAGCAGCTTCAGTTTACAAACAGTAATGCAGAGGTTAATTGTATTTCAGGATGCAGTTAGTAGAGAGAGTTCACGGTTAAATGCAAGCAGCTTCACTATACAAATCTTACACTTGTAGTATGTTTAAGTGTACTTCAGAAGAGAGTTGCACAGTGTGTTTATGAGAGTTTATACAGCACCTGTCCAGAAGTCGCTGAATGAGATTTCCCTTTTAAGCAAACTGCAGCTGCTGTGAGTGCGATGAGTGCAGCACAGAGATCCGGTCCCAATGAGCTTGGTGAGCAGTGTGAACGCTGTGGTCCCTGTGTTTCCTGTTTGCTGAGTGGCGTGTCACGCCAGGTTGTTAGAAATACTCACAAGCAGACCCTGGATGGTGGAGGTGTGGAGTGAAGTCCTGCTGCAGATATGAAATGTCAGCTCCGGCTGAAATAGAGGTATGCTGATAGAAAAGGAAATAAATACACAGTTTAAATCCTGTTATGCTGTAGAAAAAGGTAAGGACTGGAACTGTAGCTATTACACTTCAATAAACCAGCAAAGGACCATGGGAGGAAGCAGGTTTATATTGGGTTCAGGTAGGAAGTTAACAAGATGTAAAGGTGGTATATAGTATTTGCTTGACACATTTAAGGTGGAATAGGAGGATCATGACACATCCCCCCCCCCCAAAGATCCATCAAGAAGGGATCAGGGTGCGGGACGATCGGGATGGCGCCTATGAAAGAGAGACACCAGCTGGGGAGCCGAGAGGTTGGCTGCAGGCTCCCAAGAATCTTCAGAGGAATCAAATCCAGCCCAATGGACAGGGTACTGCAGTTGTCCATTGCATCGACGAGAGTCCAAAACCGAATGTACTTCATATTCAGGATCCGGCGTCGGGGACACCAGAGCAGGAAGAGGCAGAAAACGAGAGGTATCACAGGGTTTGATCAATGATATATGAAAAGTCGGGTGGATGCGGTAAGTAGCAGGGAGCTGTAAGGTAACAGTAAGTGGGTTGCGAATGGCTACAATTGGAAAAGGACCAACAAAGAGATTGTTAAACTTCCTGCATGGTGAGGGTATTCTAAGATTTTTTGTGCTCAACCAAACCATGTCCCCAACCTTGTAATTAGGTTGTGGACGATGCCGTAAATCATAGTAGCGCTTTTGAGAAGCTTGTGCATGCTTGATATTGCTTTGGACCACATTGTATGTTAGTTTAATAGAATTGATGAGATCATTAACCTGAGGACAAGGAGTGTGAGAGGATGATAAGGGATGGAAACGTGGATGGAGTCCTGAGTTGATATAGAAAGGTGAAAATCTGGTAGAAGAGTTAGTAGTATTATTGTATGCGAATTCCGCTTGAGGTATGAAGGAGACCCATGATTCGTGGGTGCTAGAGCAGAAGCATCTTAAGTACTGCTCTAGCCACTGGTTGGTCCTCTCACAGAGACCATTTGACTGAGGGTGGTATGAGGTGGTGAGATGTTGCTGAATGGAAAGAGAGGAACAGAGAAATTTCCAAAACTTTGAGGTGAACTGCGAGCCTCTGTCACTCAATACAGATGTAGGTAATCCGTGAAGGCACACAACCTCTTTGATAAACAGCTCGGCGGTTTGTTGTGCTGTAGGGAGAGAGTCAGTTGGTATGAAATGAGTCATAAGAAAAAATAGATACACTACGACAAATATGGCAGTCTTTCCTTGGGATTTAGGGAGGTCAACGATAAAGTCCATAGAGAGGCTTTTCCATGGGCAATCTGGAATTGGTAGATTTTGTAATAAGCCAATAGGCAATTGGTGTGAAGGCTTAGAGGTCTGACAGGTGGGGCAGGACTTGATATAGGCTTTTACTGAGTGTTTCATGGAGGGCCACCAAAAATGTCTTTGTAGGAGATCCAGTGTCTTTTGTACACCTAAGTGTCCAGCCAGTGTAGAATCATGTGTGAGTTGTAAAGCCTTGTCACGGAGAGAGGGAGGTATATAAAACTTAGAGTTGTTACATAGGATACCATTGTCATCCATAGATAAAGTGTAGGAACATGTAGTGGGATCCAATTGTTGTTGGGTTTTGAGCTCTGAAAAATCCTTGGACATGAAACCAATGAAGGATGTTTTAGGGATTATAGTTGTGTAGGAAGGATCAGAGTGGGGCTTATGGTCCTCGCGTGAGAGTGCATCAGCTTTACCATTTTTTGAACCGGGGCGGTAGCTTATGGTAAAATTGAACCAGGAGAAGTAGAGGCTCCAACGAAGTTGGCGAGCAGAGAGAGTGCGATTGGTTTGGAGGTATTGGAGATTTTTGTGATCGGTGAGAATAGTTATAGGGTGTTCTGCCCCCTCCAGTAAGTGTCTCCACTGATCAAAGGATGACTTGATGGCTAATAACTCTTTTTCCCCTGTGGGGTAATTCAACTCAGCGGGTGTTAAAAGTCTGGAGAAATAACAAACAGGATGGATCTGTTTGTCAGGAGAGGACCTTTGAGAAAGAACTGAACCAATGGCATATTCGGAAGCGTCAACTTCTAATATGAACTGAGCTTTGCTGTTTGGTAATTGAAGAATAGGTGATGACACAAACAGGGACTTGAGGTCATTGAAGGCTTTTTGAGACTGGGGGGTCCAGAGGAAAGGTTTTGTCGTCTTAGTGAGATTTGTTAATGGCTTAGTGATAGCTGCGAAATTATGGATAAAGCGCCTGTAAAAGTTTGCAAAGCCTAAGAAGCGTTGTACTTCTTTGATAGTGGTTGGTGTAGGCCAAGATGTGATGGCTTTGATTTTATTGTCTTCCATCATAATGGTACTTTGACTGATACGGTAACCTAGGAATGAGACCTCTGTAACATGGAAGAGACATTTCTCTAATTTTACGTAAAGACTATGTGACCTTAGTCTGGACAACACTTGCCTGACATGTATGACATGTTCTGAAAGGGAAGAAGAATAGATTAGAATATCGTCAAGATAGACCACCAGAAAAGTGTCTAAGATGTCCCTAAAGATATCGTTGATAAAATTCTGGAATGTCGCCGGGGCGTTGCACAGACCGAATGGCATAACAGTATATTCAAAAAGACCATACCTAGTCCTAAATGCTGTCAGCCACTCGTCCCCGGACCTTATTCTAACAAGGTTGTATGCGCCCCTAAGGTCTAGTTTAGTAAATATAGTAGCGCCACTCAACCTCTCAACCAATTCTGGGATTAGAGGTAGCGGGTACCTGTTCTTTATCGTGCGTTTATTTAATTCACGATAATCTATAATAGGGCGCAAGGACCCGTCCTTGTTTTTTACAAAAAAGATGCCGGCACCGGCAGGGGAAGTGGAGGGACGGATGAAACCTTTTTTTTAAATTATCAGTTATGTAGTTTTTTAAATGTTGTAACTCAGGTCTGGACAGGGGATAAATATGGCCGTAGGGAATGGTGGCTCCAGGTAACAGGTCAATGGGGCAATCGTAGGACCTGTGTGGAGGTAATGACTTGGCCTCTTTCTGATCGAAGACATCAGAGAAATCTGAATACTGAGGAGGAATAGAAGTAGCAGAGGTAGAGAGTAAATGAGCAGTTGGAAAACAGGTCTTAGAGCAGTAAGAAGAGGGAAAGGATAGAGTAAGTGTGTCCCAATGCACCGAGGGTTGGTGTAACTGTAACCAGGTAATTCCCAGAACTATAGGATAGAGAGGGGATGATATGATTTCAAAGGTAATGGTCTCAGAATGACCAGAGGCAGTAGTAACCAGTAAGGGAATAGTCTGTTGCATGACAGGACCAGATGGTAGATGTGAACCGTCAATAACTTTGAGAGGCAGAGGTGTGCTTTTGAAAGAAGAAGGTATTTTATTAACAGTGACTAAACTCAAATCAATAAAGTTGGCACATGCTCCGGTATCTATGATGGCTTCACACTTTATCCTGTGTTGTTCCCACTGCAAGGATAAGGGTAATGTTAGATAGGCAGTGGCAATATTTTTTGTGTTTAGGCAATGGTTGAAAGGGTGTACCTTACCTATCTTCTGTTTGAATAGTAGTGGACACTCCTTAACAACATGGTCTGCTGATGCGCAATACATGCACAAATTTAATGTACGGCGTCTCAATTTCTCTTGTGGAGAGAGGGGTCCACATAGAAAACTAATGTCCATAGGTTGCTCAGGTGGTGAAGTAGATGGCGTCTGTAAAACCCTGCGCTGAGGAGGGTTAGAGGGGCTTTTTTCTTGCCTCCTCTCCCTAAGTCTACGGTCAATAGTAGTGGTAAGGATGTACAGTTCTTCCAGGCGGTCTGGAATACCTACTCTGGCGAGTTCATCCTTAATGTCTTCGGATAAACCAAGGCGATACTGTTTTTTCAGAGAAACCTCATTCCAGAGGGAATCTCTGGCCCATATCCTAAAACGAGTGATATACTCTTCAACTGGGGCTTTAAGCTGTTTTAAGCCTCTGAGTTTGCCCCCAGCTGTAATCTGGCGGTAGCGATCATCATAAAGAGAGGAGAGGGCTTTAAGGAAGCAGTCCAGGGAATTCAGTATTGGGTCTTGTGACTCATAGAAAGAGTCAGCCCAGACCCTTGGCTCTCCCCTAAGGTATGATAGGATGGTTAGTACTTTGGCCCTGTCAGTGGGGTAGGTCCTAGGGTGTAAATCGAAAAGCAATAAGCATGCATTACGAAATTGACGAAAAGTGGAGCGGTCCCCTGAGAACTTTTCGGGGTATGAAACCTGGGGTTCAGCATGATGGTCATTTCCAGAATTTCTATTTGAAAGCACTTCCCTTAAGCAGGCTTTAAGGCTTTGATTTTCCACCTGCAAATCCCTGAAAGCCTGGGTTAGGTTATCCAGCCTTTGATTTAGGCTGTGTAGCTGGGGAGTGACGTCAGTGGGCTCCATGGCTACTATGTAAGGCTGGTTTATTATGTAACAATCAACTCACTTGTAATTGTAACAACCAAGATATCATGTAAAATTGAGGATGTGTTACAAGAGTTGAGGATGACAGTACACTATATGCTTTTAGTGAACTGTATAACACTTGTTGTTAATTTTGCCGGACAGCTAGCTCCCAGTAACTGGAGTGTCTATTAGTGGGAGTTGACTTTGGCAGGTATTCGTAGTAATGGATATACAGAGATAAACAGTACTGCAGAGGTTAATTATATATCAGGATGCAGTTAGTAGAAAGAGACCAGGGTCAAATACAAGCAGCTTCAGTTTACAAACAGTAATGCAGAGGTTAATTGTATTTCAGGATGCAGTTAGTAGAGAGAGTTCACGGTTAAATGCAAGCAGCTTCACTATACAAATCTTACACTTGTAGTATGTTTAAGTGTACTTCAGAAGAGAGTTGCACAGTGTGTTTATGAGAGTTTATACAGCACCTGTCCAGAAGTCACTGAATGAGATTTCCCTTTTAAGCAAACTGCAGCTGCTGTGAGTGCGATGAGTGCAGCACAGAGATTCGGTCCCAATGAGCTTGGTGAGCAGTGTGAACGCTGTGGTCCCTGCGTTTCCTGTTTGCTGAGTGGCGTGTCACGCCAGGTTGTTAGGAATACTCACAAGCAGACCCTGGATGGTGGAGGTGTGGAGTGAAGTCCTGCTGCAGATATGAAATGTCAGCTCCGGCTGAAATAGAGGTATGCTGATAGAAAAGGAAATAAATACACAGTTTAAATCCTGTTATGCTGTAGAAAAAGGTAAGGACTGGAACTGTAGCTATTACACTTCAATAAACCAGCAAAGGACCATGGGAGGAAGCAGGTTTATATTGGGTTCAGGTAGGAAGTTAACAAGATGTAAAGGTGGTATATAGTATTTGCTTGACACATTTAAGGTGGAATAGGAGGATCATGACACCTCTGCAGCTCCAATTGCAATGGAGGCCTTCACTGTTTTCATTCATTTATGCTACAAGGTATGCCTGTTATGTTTGTGGGACTCTGGAGGTGTCGATCCTGTTATGTAAAGGGCTACAGGCTACAATCCCATTACTGAATTATGGTCTGGAGGAGATCTCTAGTTTTAACAGTATCGTTCTTTATTGCCCTGGATTTCTATATAAAAAAACTAGGAGATGAGGTTCACTGTTCTCTCTCCACTAACTTATGTTCTCTGGGTTGAGATCATGCCACACTCCTGGAAATCCCTCTATATTGAGACAGTTGGCTAATTGTCAGACAAGGATTACAGAGCTTCGAACTCCAGATTACATATTCACTTTTGTAACGATAATAGAGTAATTTTCTGCACAGGGCTTATACTATGCTCTGGATCCTTCTCTAAATAAGCCATATTGTAACCCTATAGATAAGATACAAGAAGAAAGGGTGCCTCCTAGTGTAGCCAATATGGAACTGAGCAAATATAATCAGATATAAATTTTATACTCACAAATTGTGAAGGCAAAGATAATGCCAAGGTAAGCGGTCTGGGAACTGAGCAGTGTCCCAGTTGACTGTGTACCAAATGCCCGGGCAGCACCTCCTGATGAATTGTTGTAATAATCTGAAAAAATGGAAAGAATACAGAGGGCGACTCCTAGTGCAGATCAGTTAGCGATGAAATCACCCACTAACAACTCCCTTTAAAAGGATACTCACACAGTGGAAAGCACACTATAGTGCTAATGCAGCATGCTGGGTATATTGCAGTGGCCCAGCGCACATACACACTCTGGCAATGTACAATTCCAAGGTTTCTTTCGGTTTTCAAATGAAAAAATAGGAGACTTCAGTAGTTAAAAAGAGCTTTATATAAAAATCAATAAATGGACAAATAAAATCAGTCAGTAAAACACGCTATGCGTTTCTCAGAGCTAACCACTCTGTTTCCTCAGGCAAGTAATACTGATCTGTAACTAAAGTCTCCTATTTATGTATCCTAGAACCAATTGAGGTGTGAGTTACACCCAATACACACCCTTTCTTTCCCTTTCTTCACAGGTGCATTTACCTTTCTAATTAAGGGCAACATTGTTTCATTATAGTATAAGATGTTTCTATAGTATCAAATGATCTTGTCAAAGATCTACATATCCACAAAGTTATACAATGTCAATATTAACACACAACAAAAAAAGAAAAAATCCAAATGTACAACAGCATATAAAGCCTTGATAAAGCACATTAAACAACATTGTTTGCAAACCAACACATTTTTGTATATAAATGCATACATTTAAACAGTATTTACTTAGGTGATAGTAAACTATTGTAACATTACCATTTTAATGTCAAATGATCTTACACTGCACTTTTTTCATATAGTGAACACTCTGTTTGTTGTTAGAAACAAATGCCAAATATCATCCTGCAATGTATAGTGACTATTGACCGTGCATGATTGTATGTTTATTTAAATCTTTAAACCTACTTATGTTATAGTTTCTTATAAACACTACCTTTTATATCATTTCTTCTTTTAATTCATTTAGATGCGATAAATATGTCTGCTTAGTTTTTGTAGTATACAAATCCACATTTGCGTCTCTCATTAACCATGTATGAATCTACTTTCATTACAAGATACAATAATAATCATAGGGAAATCAAAAAAAATCTATCTAAACATTGGACACTATTAAAAAGAGATCCAATTTTGAAAACAATTTTAGGTGATAAACCTCTATGTACCTTTAGACGGGCACCGGCAATAAAAGAAAAACTAGCACCCAGTAAAGTGGTAATGTGCAAAAAAGGAATAAATAAACTAGCATATAGAGATTCGGAACAATTAAGACTTACACAGGGTGTCAGAATAGGTTTCTATAGGTGCAATAAGAGTAGATGCAGCATGTGCAAATACACAACCAATGGGCAGAGGACCATTGAATCAAGCAGTACAGGGGAAGTGTTTACATTGACACAAAGAATAACTTGCAGTGCCACGTATATAGTCTATTGCATTACCTGCATTTGTGGCCTACAATACATAGGCCGCACCTGCAGGAAGATAAGGCAAAGGTGGTCGGAACATCTTAGATGTATTTTGAAAGGACTAGATAAATATAGTACCTCCAGGCATCATACAATATCACATGGGACTAATAAATGCCTTATGAAAATCACCTCATTAGAGATAGTGACCACTAGCAACTCACAAAATAGAATGACCATACTTCGCCAAAGAGAGACCTTCTGGATTTATAAGTTTTCTTCTCTGCATCCAGAGGGTGTAATAGATACAGCAGCTTTCTAATTTTTTCATAGCATATATTTTTTATCTTCTTTTTTACACATCATCCTATTTGATTAATCTAGGGAATTCTATATATTTTCACAATAATATTATTTATAATTTGAAGCACAATTACATAGACACTGCACCAGAGATTATTAATATTGGTATATAGGCATTGCACAATTATTCACCTATAGTTCATATAGGTCAGTATATTTTTTTAGTATATTCATTTTTATTTATACACTATTTAATCTATAAATAGTATATAGTATGCTATTCACATTTAGATGGTATATACACTAGGGATGAATAATTTCTCAACAAAGTACACTTACAAGCATTTACATAGCTACACTCAGATATATCAACACATTATTATTATTTTGTTTTCTTTATAGTTAGTTGGATATATCATACACAATCACACACTTTATGTGATAAGGCTCATCCTAACATATAAAATGTATATGATTATTATAATCTATACACAGAGTTATACCACTGTTAGGTGGTCACATGTTATTATGTAAAAATGCATTAGATGATGGGACGCATATTATATATATATAATAATTATATCTAATTTTAAGTAACACTTAAAAAGTATTTATTTAGTTATTTCTCATTATTTATTATTTTTATAATAGTCATTTATTAACATTTATCATAGTGATAAATAGACACAGGTAGATTTTCACATAATAAATATATCATTATTAGAAGTATAATATTGATTAATTTAATAAAGCTAATTTCAATAGCCATAGAATATCATTGGCTAATACGGACATACCTCCATACAGTCAAAACATTTGAAAAAAAATTTTTGTTCTCAACATACGATAATTATAGAACATTTTTGCCTCAATATAGAAGAGTTTACCATATAACAAAATGTGTGTAAAACATTCTAAGGAGAAGCATTTATTGTATAGCACTTAGATATTACATTGTGCGATCACTCTGCACAATATCAGCATAGCCGTAGTGGCCAAAGGCTATGCAGATTAGATCAGCCTGTTAGAAAACACGGATTCACATTGTCCCTAATTGGGTAAGCTTTTCATTCATATTAATGTTAGGTATTTAATTCAGTACATTTTAACAGACAAGAAACACCATTGGTTTATACGGACACACCTCCACACATAAGACTCTTAGAATATATTAACCAGAGGATATGTTGTCCGTTAGTGGAGGAGCCCTATATTTATTATGACATGTGAAGAAATTGGTTTGGGCAGGAACTGTTATTATACAACTCTCTTATATCGTTGTATTTTTTTCACATCATTGGAGTTGTAGCGGCGAGGGGAGGTGATGATAGGCACGGCTCGTAGGGACCGATTTGAAAATCTCACCAAACATAAGGATTGGGTTAGATACACACACCCCTGTTTGCATTTAGCAATTTGATTGGGTTGGATACACACACCCCTGTTTGCATCTAGCAATTTGATTGGTCACCCACCCTGTAACATGGTTAATAAGAGACGCAAATGTGGATTTGTATACTACAAAAACTAAGCAGACATATTTATCGCATCTAAATGAATTAAAAGAAGAAATGATATAAAAGGTAGTGTTTATAAGAAACTATAACATAAGTAGGTTTAAAGATTTAAATAAACATACAATCATGCACGGTCAATAGTCACTATACATTGCAGGATGATATTTGGCATTTGTTTCTAACAACAAACAGAGTGTTCACTATATGAAAAAAGTGCAGTGTAAGATCATTTGACATTAAAATGGTAATGTTACAATAGTTTACTATCACCTAAGTAAATACTGTTTAAATGTATGCATTTATATACAAAAATTTGTTGGTTTGCAAACAATGTTGTTTAATGTGCTTTATCAAGGCTTTATATGCTGTTGTACATTTGGATTTTTTCTTTTTTTGTTGTGTGTTAATATTGACATTGTATAACTTTGTGGATATGTAGATCTTTGACAAGATCATTTGATACTATAGAAACATCTTATACTATAATGAAACAATGTTGCCCTTAATTAGAAAGGTAAATGCAACTGTGAAGAAAGGGAAAGAAAGGGTGTGTATTGGGTGTAACTCACACCTCAATTGGTTCTAGGATACATAAATAGGAGACTTTAGTTACAGATCAGTATTACTTGCCTGAGGAAACAGAGTGGTTAGCTCTGAGAAACGCGTAGCGTGTTTTACTGACTGATTTTATTTGTCCATTTATTGATTTTTATATAAAGCTCTTTTTATCTACTGAAGTCTCCTATTTTTTCATTTGAAAACCGAAAGAAACCTTGGAATTGTACATTGCCAGAGTGTGTATGTGCGCTGGGCCACTGCAATATACCCAGCATGCTGCATTAGCACTATAGTGTGCTTTCCACTGTGTGAGTATCCTTTTAAAGGGAGTTGTTAGTGGGTGATTTCATCGCTAACTGATCTGCACTAGGAGTCGCCCTCTGTATTCTTTCCATTTTTTCATATTGTAACCCTAGTCTGTGTTTGTGGAATACGTTGCTACCTGTTTAGCTCAGGGTTAAATATTAGTCACCTTTTTTGTAATGCTTATATTTATGCTCCTTATTTTATTAATAAGATATTACCTAGTCTGTTTGTTATCCTGGTTGTGGTAGTTAGAAAGAGCATATTTTTGTTCAGTTATATATTATTATTACTGGAGAGGTCAAGTTGTATCATATGCTCAACAAAGCTGCGGTTTTCCTAGGTTATAGATATATCCCTTAACCACTCAGAGCTTACCTTTTCCCAATAGCTTTTTATTTACTTATACCTGGATTTTACCTCTAGAAAATACTTTGCTCCCTAAGTTTGCATCTTAAGCTATCAATAAACTCCCCCCCCATAAATTAATACACTATGGTACAGTTGACTTAGTGTGTTTTTCCCTCGCAACATACCGCAATAATAAACTTAATTTAACTTAACTGACCATAATAATGTGCTATGTGATGCCTTTTGCAATATACGTATATACTTAGATAGGTCCCTCATTTACAATTAAGACATGGCTAATTGGCTTTTCTTTTTCTATTCTTTTTTTTTATTATTGGTGAGTTGTTATATGTTTGGATCAGTTTAAGGGGAGGATGGAGTTTAGTTTTGCTTGTCAGGGATATTATTATGAAAGTGTACAGTAATGCATATTCACTAATTTAGTAGCAGGCTACTCCGTACTCTCTTACACTTTTAGCTGCCAAAGGGTATAGGGCCCATACCCAGGGGGCAATAAGCCTATTATTTCCCTATAACTATTGTTGTCCCTTTTTATCTCTGTCCCTCCCTGTATCCTATCCGTACCTCTATACCTTTTTACCAATAGTGGATGTAAAATGTTGTGTTGCACATGTAGAAAGCTTAGGCTAAATTCAGATCTTTGAAGACTTCTGTGGCAGGATCGTATTCACATAACACTTACATTTTAAATTTTTTATTATACATTTACTAAGATGCATAAGTATATTCATGTCTGTTTCAAATCTAGCTAGGTCAATTTTTACTGTTAAAAATTTACAAAAATAAAAATGAGGTTCATCTGCTGAAACCCAACAGTGGTCTAATCTTGACTGAGAAGGCGAGTAATATATTCATCGATGTTGTGGAAGTTTAACATATGACTCTGTATTTTATATGCATTGTTATTTTCTTTTATGTAACTCATGACATAATATTTAACATATGACTCTGTATTTTATATGCATTGTTATTTTCTTTTATGTAACTCATGACATAATATTTAACATATGACTCTGTATTTTATATGCATTATTATTTTCTTTTATGTAACTCATGACATAATATTTAACATATGACTCTGTATTTTATATGCATTGTTATTTTCTTTTATGTAACTCATGACATAATATTTAACATATGACTCTGTATGTTATATGCATTGTTATTTTCTTTTATGTAACTCATGACATAATTTCTTTGTATTTTTTTTTTATGTCACACGTCATCTTGTAAGCCCTTGTTTGAATCTCAATAAAAAAAAAATTAAACATAAAAAAAAAAAAAAAAACCCTGAAAATATTTATTAAAACATAAAGGGCCAGATTACAAGTGATGCTCTTTTCAGCCCTTTTGCTCAAGCGTTAACACAACTAGAAGTAAAGTTTTTGCACGCACGGATTAGCATGCGTATTACAAGTTCCAAAGTAAAAGTTTTGCGCCCAAATTAAACCCGACTAGATATATGATAATAATAGTTGATCTGGTGCTGGAAGTAACTCAGTAGGGATTACTTTCAAGAACTGTTAAAAATTAGATAAACTAAAAAAGGCAAAACTTGCCTGAGGATAGATAGCAAAAGCGTTGTTTGATAATTGTAGGCCTACTGTCTTGCTTTGAACTTTTTATGTTCTAATCTTTGCAACATAACTTCCTCAATTTGACAACTATAATCAAACCCATAAATCAAGGTATCATTCAAAAAGTTCAAAACTAGCTAATGGGAAAGGGGTACTCACAACTTCAGGTTGCATTTAGTATGAAATGTGTTCATGCTTTAGCATGGATGAAAGACATTTGCAAGATGTTATGTTTGTTGATTATTATTTAAGAAAAGGAAATCTTTGAGGGATTTTAATGACTGGTGACTTTGCTTCAATTATATTAAATCATAGAATAATCTGTTTATCAAATAAGATTTGCAATATGACAGAAGAGGATAAAGAAAATTATATTTTAACTGAATTAAAGTTTGTTTTTGCAACTTAAATGGGCATAAAGAAGCAATAATAAAGTGCTTTTGCTTGCAAATAGCTGTGTGTTTAACTTCTATAAAGATCTTAAAGGAATAGTTTGCCAACTTCAGAGGAGCAACACACAAATATTCTAGAGCTGGACACGTCTGTTGAACTAATCAGAGACAGCATATGATCATAGTCACCAATCACCCATAGTGCTCAGCTGAGAATTGTCAGAGCATTGTCAGTCGAGAACTAACTTTACCAATTTTAACCTTTTCACCCCCCAAAAAATATCATATTGTTGAGTGAATGTTTGTAGTTTGATATTTAAAAGGTTCCACTTGGTATTTGTTCTGCCATTCAATTATTTCAATAGAACAAATGTTAACAGTCAATTATTTAATGTAACAATTGAATATTTAAATTAGATTTTCAAGTATTACATACAAATATTGATTCCTATAGACTTATATTGAAGACTTTGACAAGGAACTTTTGAAATACAACATTTGCTAATTGAATGTTACCTTTGATATTGGAATAGTATTGCTCTTTCCTATGTATGATAGAAATGTGCAAGTTTAGTGTCCATTTAATGCAGAGATGTTTTGGAAATCAAGCGAAGAAGAACACTCTACAATAAAAATCACTTGAGGCCTGATGACCTAAAGCTCTCAGCTCTGGCGGAACACTGTGAAGTACCTCAAATAATTTTAGAAAGGCAAATTGTAGCTTGAGAGCTTTTCGTCCCTCTAAGGGCAAAATTTCGATTGACGCACTAACAGTTGCGCACAAGCGATATTGGGTTTATTGTGGGTGTTTACTCGCATCGGTATTAGCGAGCATATTACAAGTTGAAAGTAAAAGCGTTCGCTCAAGTGCAATTGAATTTTAAAGTGTGTCAGGTTATCGTGTTTTCAGAGCTCTGGTTAACGCTCAAATAAAAAGTGTCACCAAAAAAACATCAAAACTACATTTAAAATAGTATCTAATAAAAATGATTGAAAAAAATTGCAATAAAAAGTTACAAGGACTCAAAGATATGAGGTCTCAGGTGTTAAAAAAAATAAGAAGAAAAAGAGACCGGATTTGCACACGAGTATGGTGTTTTTTTCCACTTTTTGCTCTTCATTGAAGTCTATGGTAGAATATGTTAATGAGATTTCAATATTGTAACCGGCATTTTGCGCGCATCTGGTTAGGATGTGAGCGAAAATATTTTAATTTAAAAACTTCGAGCCCAATTTACACAGGATCGATAATTAGCACTCTACTTGTAATCTAGTCCTATGTAGGGTTCTGGATGTGAAGGAGAGACACATACATGAGGGTCCTCGTTTGATGAAAAAACATTTGCTGCAAACAGCCACTATATATAATACACATGTTCTGAATTTCTGTGACAGAATGTGACAATTTTATGAGAAGATCAGCATCAAAATTGCAAATCAAAGTGAAATGGTCAAAAGAGTTTTAGAGAAGACTTCACACACTTTACTTTTCCTATTCCATAGACATCTGCTTCACAAGGTCAAGTAAATATTCATAATGTACCATTAACTTCATCTTCATATATAAGACATTATCACTGAAGAAGCCTCATGACTAGGCTGACCATATTTTCTTGAGACAAAAACGGGACATTGAGATGTAAAAAATGGGATGGGGTTAATATTCTTTATTCATAGGGGAAAAAAGTATGATTTTAACAAAAGTTAACTTTTATTACATGAATATAAACTATTGAGCCAACAATTATTCTTCTGTTATTGGTCTCACTATCTCCACTATCATAAAGTATTCAGATTTATCATACAATTTTACATTTGCCAAACACAAACATAATTTAAAAAAGTGAGTTTTCCACATAATGTCTAAATACCAATGTATGTTGTCTAAATACCAATCGACAGTGTTTTCACAATGTCCCCATGATCTAAATTGGGAATGTGTATATTTTTTAATCTGCAAAGAAATAACACACCAGCGCCAAGGATAGGCTAAAATACCCAAAGAACACAGAGTCTATTTATGGAATAAAATAAATATTTATTACTGAACTATATAAATAAGAATATGGTAATCAGATAAAAAACGTAGATAATCAGATAAAAGACTTTGGTAATTCTCACTGTGTCAGAAAAACTATTATGTATTCAGGTTGGCCAACCTTAAAAACAGAAACAACAATAAATATAATAAGAAAATCTATAAGTGCATATATAAAAGCTATCTTAGCATATAAAATGTAGCAGCACAGAGCAATAAAAGAGCAATAACAAACGTTAAAAAACGATATTAGTACGAAGTATTCTAAGAATCAAAAACAGCAGATCTAAGTGCTAAGGGATCAGTGCTTAAAGGGACACTAAACGAAAAAAATGTAACTTATCAATACCTATATTTTAACGATATTTGTAATTAACTTTGCGTGTCATATTTTTACCGTACTCTTGTTATGCTGCTCCGAAATTTTATTGATTTCCAAACCCACCGATCTAATCATATTTGTATTTCACGAATCGTGTCTGATAACCTGAGTTATCAAGATGTCCGACTTTGTGCATAATGCGCATGCGCTATCTTATTGAAACGTCATTACATACGTCACATTCCATTTACACTGCAGACCAACTGAATGCCAATAACTTGTTTTGGGTAAGTCTGGCATCTAAGCGGTAATCTGCACATGCGCTAGTGGCCGTATAGTATTGCGCATGCGCAGGGTGACAAATGCAAGCGATAATGAGATGCACAAAATCGCGCTGTGATTGGCTAATAGTTTTTGCATTGAAGGCACCAGAAACGGGGGTTTGGCTTTGATGACGTTTTTTCATAAATGTCATATAATATTTTATTCATCTTCTAACGCTCGTTTTCCGTTCAAAGTGGGTAAGTTTTGCTAATGAAGGTTTATAGATACGATTTTTATAAAATTTAAACAACTAAAAATTCAAAGTTTTGGAATCCTTTAATACACTAGTAAATCTGATGATAATAATATTTCATCAACTTCTAATCGTTGGTGTAAAATATACTAGATAAGGACAGTTTTTAAAACGGACTTATAGTCTGTTGTATCAATGTTCATGTAGCGAAATACATCAAAGAATGACGGACGGATTAAACATCTAAATTACTGTTTAACCGTATATTTGTGCAGCTGAATGGTACCTTTGCGGAGTCTTTGTAAATTGTCCAGTTCTGGTCATCCAATATAGAACCACCGTTTCGCTTCTAGTAGAAGCTATGCAAGGGGATCCTTCAAATTTCTGGGAAGACAGCCGATCGTGGAGCCGGTTTGGACTTCTCTGCGTTCTCCCGCTGTGAACCTACAGAGTGCACGCCTTCTCCGGAAGGGGCTCTGATTGGTCCTAGCCTTTGGGGGAGTCGCCGCTTACGATGAGGATACCGGCTCTACGGCTTTAGTTGAAAGTGATTTCAGAAGCGTCCTATGCGATCTCCTTGGGGTGAAAAAGTTAGCAGCTCTCTACTCTCCACTGATTTCCTCTATGATTATGATGTGTATAGTTATGATGTGTATAGTTATCATAATGTTGATAATTGGACTGATCATAATGTTCTGGTTTATCTTGAAGCCTTCTTCTATAATCATTGTTTCTATTTCTATTATAATTAACTGTCTGCCATTCTGGTCTCAGGTTTGGTCTATATTCTCTATTTCCTCTATGGGCATCTTGAGTATTAATGTGCTGGGAGTGTGTGTTCTCTAAATTATAAAAATCTTGTTTATCATAATTTTGAATTTGTTGAGTTCTATCATTGTTATTTCCTTTTGTTTCTTTCTGATATTGGATCTTGGGGTTTTCTATATTTCTTGGTTTATAGTAATAATTATCCACTACCCCTTCTCTCGCTAGGTGGTTAGTTTGACTATTAGTCTCTGATTTGTTATAGTTATTCACTCTTCTCCATTTATGACTGATATAAGCCTCACTATTAGGATTTTTTTCATAACTTTCATAATCTTCTCTGTCTATCTCAAATTTGTTTAATTTAATTTTTATTAGTTCGTCCTTTGTATCTTTCATTAGTTTTTTCAGGGATTCTTCCCTTCTTTTATATTCCTCCAAATCTTTGTAATCTTCTAATTTTGCTTCTAAATCATTTATTTCATTACCAATTTTTATAAGGAGTTCTTCCCTATATTCTTTGATCAGATTCATTAGTTTGGCAGAGGCTTCCTCTAAAATCTCGTTCCACTTTTTCTTTTATTTCTTCTGAATCTATTTTGAAGGCGCATTCTTTCTTGATGCGTAACCCTCGGGGTACTCTTTTTGCCCTTAGATATACATTTAAAAATATGCATTCAGTTTTATGTCTCATTTCTAAAATTAGTTTTCTCTCTAATTTATCCATATAATCTTGTATCATTTGTTTATCATTGGTATTTACTGATAAGACATTTTTGGATAGTTGTTTACCTTTCTCGAAAATGTTATGGATGTTATCATAAATAGATGATCTTAGTTCAAATACATCTGTTCTATTTGATTTTTTAGCAACTTTGCATGTATGTTCATCTATTGTATTAGTTATAGCTTCTATATTAGTATTGGAGCTTTCCATTCTTGCAGCAAGTCTATACAAAGAGGAAAGGATAGCTATCAAGGAATTGTGATGTTAGACTGCGCTAGAACAAGAGGGTATGTCTAGTGAGTTAGAAAGGACTTCCTCTAAAAGGTCCCAAAAAGGAGTTAGCATGCAAAGAAATAACACACCAGCGCCAAGGATAGGCTAAAATACCCAAAGAACACAGAGTCTATTTATGGAATAAAATAAATATTTATTGAATAAAATAAATATTTATTACTGAACTATATAAATAAATGAAGTCCTTTCTAACTCACTAGCCATACCCTCTTGTTTTAGCGCAGTCTAACATCACAATTCCTTGATAGCTATCCTTTCCTCTTTGTATAGACTTGCTGCAAGAATGGAAAGCTCCAATACTAATATAGAAGCTATAACTAATACAATAGATGAACATACATGCAAAGTTGCTAAAAAATCAAATAGAACAGATGTATTTGAACAACTAAGATCATCTATTTATGATAACATCCATAACATTTTCGAGAAAGGTAAACAACTATCCAAAAATGTCTTATCGGTAAATACCAATGATAAACAAATGATACAAGATTATATGGATAAATTAGAGAGAAAACTAATTTTAGAAATAAGACATAAAACGGAATGCATATTTTTAAATGAATATCTACCGTAGAGCCGGTATCCTCATCGTAAGCGGCGACTCCCCCAAAGGCTAGGACCAATCAGAGCCCCTTCCGGAGAAGGCGTGCACTCTGTAGGTTCATAGCGGGAGAACGCCGAGAAGTCCAAACCGGCTCCACGATTGGCTGTCTTCCCAGAAATTTGAAGGATCCCCTTGCATAGCTTCTATTAGAAGCGAAACGGTGGTTCTATATTGGATGACCAGAACTGGACAATTTACAAAGACTCCGCAAAGGTACCATTCAGCTGCACAAATATACGGTTAAACAGTAATTCAGATGTTTAATCTGTCCGTTTATTCTTTGATGTATTTCGCTACATGAACATTGATACAACAGACTATTAGTCCGTTTTAAAAACTGTCCTTATCTAGTATATTTTACACCAACGATTAGAAGTTGATGAAATATTATTATCATCAGGTTTACTAGTGTATTAAGCACTGATCCCTTAGCACTTAGATCTGCTGTTTTTGATTCTTAGAATACTTCGTACTAATATCGTTTTTTAACGTGTTATTGCTCTTTTATTGCTCTGTGCTGCTACATTTTATATGCTAAGATAGCTTTTATATATGCACTTATAGATATACTTATTATATTTATTATATTTATTGTTGTTTCTGTTTTTAAGGTTGGCCAACCTGAATACATAATAGTTTTTCTGACACAGTGAGAATTACCAAAGTCTTTTATCTGATTATCTACGTCTTTTATCTGATTACCATATTCTTATTTATTTAGTTCAGTAATAAATATTTATTTTATTCCATAAATAGACTCTGTGTTCTTTGGGTATTTTAGCCTATCCTTGGCTCTGGTGTGTTATTTTTTTGCATGCTAACTCCTTTTTGGGACCTTTTAGAGGAAGTCCTTTCTAACTCACTAGCCATACCCTCTTGTTCTAGCACAGTCTAACATCACAATTCCTTTCCTCTTTGTATAGACTTGCTGCAAGAATGGAAAGCTCCAATAGTAATATAGAAGCTATAACTAATACAATAGATGAACATACATGCATAGTTGCTAAAAAATCAAATAGAACAGATGTATTTGAACTAAGATCATCTATTTATGATAACATCCATAACATTTTCGAGAAAGGTAAACAACTATCCAAAAATGTCTTATCGGTAAATACCAATGATAAACAAATGATACAAGATTATATGGATAAATTAGAGAGAAAACTAATTTTAGAAATAAGACATAAAACTGAATGCATATTTTTAAATGAATATCTAAGGGCAAAAAGAGTACCCCGAGGGTTACGCATCAAGAAAGAATGCGCCTTCAAAATAGATTCAGAAGAAATAAAGAAAAAGTGGAACGAGATTTTAGAGGAAGCCTCTGCCAAACTAATGAATCTGATCAAAGAATATAGGGAAGAACTCCTTATAAAAATTGGTAATGAAATAAATGATTTAGAAGCAAAATTAGAAGATTACAAAGATTTGGAGGAATATAAAAGAAGGGAAGAATCCCTGAAAAAACTAATGAAAGATACAAAGGACGAACTAATAAAAATTAAATTAAACAAATTTGAGAGAGACAGAGAAGATTATGAAAGTTATGAAAAAAATCCTAATAGTGAGGCTTATATCAGTCATAAATGGAGAAGAGTGAATAACTATAACAAATCAGAGACTAATAGTCAAACTAACCACCTAGCGAGAGAAGGGGTAGTGGATAATTATTACTATAAACCAAGAAATATAGAAAACCCCAAGATCCAATATCAGAAAGATACAAAAGGAAATAACAATGATAGAACTCAACAAATTCAAAATTATGATAAACAAGATTTTTATAATTTAGAGAACACACACTCCCAGCACATTAATACTCAAGATGCCCATAGAGGAAATAGAGAATATAGACCAAACCTGAGACCAGAATGGCAGACAGTTAATTATAATAGAAATAGAAACAATGATTATAGAAGAAGGCTTCAAGATAAGCCAGAACATTATGATCAGTCCAATTATCAACATTATGATAACTATACACATCATAACTATACACATCATAATCATAGAGGAAATCAGTGGAGAGTAGAGAGCTGCTAACTTTTTCACCCCAAGGAGATCGCATAGGACGCTTCTGAAATCACTTTCAACTAAAGCCGTAGAGCCGGTATCCTCATCGTAAGCGGCGACTCCCCCAAAGGCTAGGACCAATCAGAGCCCCTTCCGGAGAAGGCGTGCACTCTGTAGGTTCACAGCGGGAGAACGCCGAGAAGTCCAAACCGGCTCCACGATCGGCTGTCTTCCAAGAAATTTGAAGGATCCCCTTGCATAGCTTCTACTAGAAGCGAAATGGTGGTTCTATATTGGATGACCAGAACTGGACAATTTACAAAGACTCCGCAAAAGGTACCATTCAGCTGCACAAATATACGGTTAAACAGTAATTCAGATGTTTAATCCGTCCGTCATTCTTTGATGTATTTCGCTACATGAACATTGATACAACAGACTATTAGTCCGTTTTAAAAACTGTCCTTATCTAGTATATTTTACACCAACGATTAGAAGTTGATGAAATATTATTATCATCATCAGGTTTACTAGTGTATTAAGCACTGATCCCTTAGCACTTAGATCTGCTGTTTTTGATTCTTAGAATACTTCGTACTAATATCGTTTTTTAACGTTTGTTATTGCTCTTTTATTGCTCTGTGCTGCTACATTTTATATGCTAAGATAGCTTTTATATATGCACTTATAGATTTTCTTATTATATTTATTGTTGTTTCTGTTTTTAAGGTTGGCCAACCTGAATACATAATAGTTTTTCTGACACAGTGAGAATTACCAAAGTCTTTTATCTGATTATCTACGTCTTTTATCTGATTACCATATTCTTATTTATATAGTTCAGTAATAAATATTTATTTTATTCCATAAATAGACTCTGTGTTCTTTGGGTATTTTAGCCTATCCTTGGCGCTGGTGTGTTATTTCTTTGCATGCTAACTCCTTTTTGGGTCCTTTTAGAGGAAGTCCTTTCTAACTCACTAGCCATACCCTCTTGTTCTAGCGCAGTCTAACATCACAATTCCTTGATATATTTTTTAATCACATGCCCTTTAGCTAACTCAATGTTTCCAAATTATCCTCTATGTTGTCAAGGCAAATTCCCTTAAAAGATTAACTGATTTTTGGTAAAGGCAGGGTAAAAGTGTAGCCTCTGAACAGGCGTTTGGAAGATCTGGATTGATTAGTAGAAAAGTATTTGTAGATTTTAGCTGAGGTGCCCAAAAATGCTACATGGAAGAACTGAGAAAAATGTGGAAATAGTTACTTGATTGATAATGATAACTGTACAACATAATTAGCATGCGGTTGCACTGCAGCAGCATAATTTTATGTTAAATTGATTGACAGGCACACAGGTCAGACTTTTACCGTGCACATCTCTTGCAGAAGTTGATCTATTGAATTATCTCTCTAATGGTTAGAACTCAGAATTGATGATGGCAGCGGCCGATGATCTTTAGATCGATGACAGATCTAGTCCGACTCCTTACTCCTAAAAGACCTTTGCTTGGCGGCTAGCTAGTAGTTCTAACTATCTTCCATCTCGTGACCTCGTCTCAAAGTCTCTCTCCTCAGCTCAGTTTGACAGCTCTCGACTGACTTGTCACTTTCTATCACACCCCTAATTTTGAGCGCGGGCAGCATAAACGTGGTGTGGATCATGTGGGCACGGCCACCCAACCCCAACCCTGCAGTAAAAAACAAACTGCCCTCCCCGCCGGTGGGGATTTTAATATTTTTTAGTAGTGGTGTGTGCTGTGTGTGCTAAAAAATTAGGCTGGCGCTGGCCACAATAGGATAAACTAAAAAACGGGACAAAATGTACGTTATTAAAAAAAATGACGGGACGGGGAAAAAACATAAAATAACAGTACTGTCCATATCAAAATGGGACATATAGTCAGCCTACTCATGACAAGTGCGGAATCTCAACTAGAGGTCAGATTTTACAGATTCATAGGTGATTAATGGCAATGATTAACATAAACAAGGATATCTATAAATGCTATGAGGTATGCATTCCCACAATAAACTTGTTTTTGTTTTTACATGAGGGCATTGCTATGGTGCAGATGTTGGTATTTTTAGCATTAGCACTTTCCTAGGCAAACCACATATCTGCTTTCCCCCCTTACCTCTGCTATTTTCATTATGTGTTTTATTTATATTGCTCACAAATTAGCAATAGGCTGTTAACTCCTCTCTGCCCATACTAGACACAGTGCAGCATTTAACTCCCTTTCTGTCATTAACCAATATAGTGCAATGAATGTACCTATTTATTCCAGCACTACACAAAGTCCACCTACAGTATATACGAAGTGACCCTCACAAAGTAGTTATTTATCTCCTTGACCCAACAAGATGTATATATATGTTATTTGGCACTTTGCCCATTGTACTGCATCCTATTTTCAGGAAGCTACAGTAGCCTTGGCAATAATGTGGCAACCAAGAGCTGCTGTTCCTCATCAGCAGGTATCTGTCTTTATATGGAAACAGAGCACGATTGGTGCACCGGTTCCATACGAAGGTAGATGCCTGATCGTTACAGAAAATGATACCGCAGACTGTCTGCCAGTACTTAATATGGTAGTCAGGAGTGTGGGTGTGGGAGTGGAGGGAACTGATTGTGAGGGACCAGGGAGGCGGGAAGTGTCAGGTGGGAGGGTAATCCCTGTATTAAAATTCTATTACCCTTACCAGCTAACTAATTAACCCCTTCACTGCCGGCAATGTCAGAAGTGTGGTGCACAGCTGCAATAAGCGATCTTCTAATTGCTAAAAAATAATTGCAAAGTCAAGCATGTCTGCTATTTCTAAACAAAGGGGACCCCAGAGAACCTTTTACAACTATTTGTCTTATGACTAAAGTAGTTGTGTGTAAATAATTTAATTGAGAAACCCAAAGTTTGCTAAAAAGTTAATGATTTTATTAATATGATTGCATTGGGTGGCAAAACAGTGGCATGAAATATACCGAAATGGGCTTAGGTCAATACCTTTGGTTGTCTACTAAAAATATATAGTTTTGATAGGTAAATAAAAAAAAACAAGGCCCTGTTTCTGTGTAAATGGAGTGACAGCAAAAATGCTAAAAATTCTTCTATATTTTGGGCACGTTTTTCTCTGAAAATCCCGTTAGCAAGGGGTTAATCCCTTATAGCCAGTTATGCTGTAATAGCTCTGGGATTTAACTTCTATACTGTTATAAATACAAATTATTTTTTTAAACTCCATATAGACATTACTCCACACTGTGCAGTGATTTAACATTCACCCAATACTATATATGGACCCAATCAGCCCGGACTGGCCATAGGGCATACAGGACAAATGCCCGGTGGGCTGAGCTCTTATGTGGGCCTTGCTGCTATATAGAGGCCCCACCCTCTCTTAATATAGGTAACAATAGGAAAGCTATTACAGTCTGCCTATTTTGTAAAGCAGAAAGTACATTTTCTGCCTGGTCGTTATGCAGAGGTGCTGCAGAATGAGATATCTAGTCTATTATGGCTACCTAGCTGACAGAAGTCTAACTGATGTGGGCTGCTCTGCCTTTAAATGCCTGGACCTATTTTTGTTCCCAGTTCGGTCCTGGACCTAATGCACCTTGTACATCACAGTGATATAAAACCAATGTACCCGGTACCTCACCCAGTACATTGATATAAAATCCATATACCTAAAACTGTAAACATTATGTTTTTTACTAAAACAAACCTTCTTTGAAGGGGATAATAAATGTAGTTAGCTATTTACTAGGAAGTTACAATAAATATCTGGTACCTCATAAACGCCAGTGATTTAAAACCTATATACCAAGTACCATATACTTTGTAGAGATATAAAAACCATATGCCCAGTACCCCACACAGTGCAGAAATGTAAAACCCTTATACCCAGTACCCCACACAGTGCAGAGATGTAAAACCGGTATATCTAGTACCAAAGACAGTACGGAGACATAAAACCCTTATACCCAGTATTCAACATGGTTCAGAGATATAAGATCCATATACCCAGTACCTCACACATTACAGTGATATAAAATCCATATACCCTGTATTACACATAATACAGTGATATAAAACACAGTACCCCCACACAGTGCAGGTATTTAACCCCTATATACTACACAGTACTTTTATTTTATTTTTGTTATACTAAACAGTACTTTTATTTAACTTATATTTGCCCAGTAAAACCTGCAGTGCAGAGATATAACCTTTTACATATGGATGCCACTGTCATGAACCAAGCCTCCAGACTAAAAAGAAAAAGTCTGGGAGGCATTCTGCTCAAAAGGGCTGTGTGGGGATTTGAATCTGTGGCTCTGTGTTTACTACTCTGTTGGCTTGTATGTTGAGCCACAGCCACTTCTAGCAGTTTAGAAGCAGTTTACTACTCTGTTGGCTTGTATGTTGCGCCACAGCCACTTCTAGCAGTTTAGGAGTTTTAATTACAACTTAAAAGATCTGTGAAATGAGTACTTGTCTTACTTATAGTTACACCTGGGCAAAACACAGGTGCTCTCAATTTTGGATTTACTCAGAACCAATCCTGTACAAAACCTCCCTATTTAAGGCTGGCTGTTAGGCTGCATATTGTCTTGACATTGTTTCTGTTTTGTCACAAGCCAGAACCTGTTCCCTGTACTTCTGTACATATTTGGAGGAAGACTTCACCTTTGCACCTGTTTACAAGTTTGTTCCCTGCTTTGTGCAAATCCTGCACTTCAGTTATTACCAGGACAAAGTCTTTACCTTTAAACCTGCTACCTGTTTACAAGTTTGTTTCCTGCTTTGTGCAAATCCTGCACTTCAGTTATTACCAGGACAAAGACTTTACCTTTAAACCTGCTACCTGCTTACAAGTTTGCTTCCTGCTTTGTGCAAATCCTGCACTTCAGTTATTACCAGGACAAAGACTTTACCTTTAAACTTGTTACCTGTTTACAAGGTTGTTTCCTGCTTTGTGCAAATCCTGCACTTCAGTTATTACCAGGAGAAAAACTTTACCTTGTTACCTGTTTACAAGGTTGTTTCCTGCTTTGTGCAAATCCTGCACTTCAGTTATTACCAGGACAAAGACTTTACTTTTGAATCTGCATCTGTGCTTACTTGTTTGTTCCTTTTCACTCCTGGCGTATGTGGACATAACATACCTGAATAGTATATACTAAAAATACCCTGCAAGTATTTTCTTAATCAAAGTATTTTGTTATTTAAATAAATCTGATATCTTTTCAATCTATATGGCTTCTACTAATCTTCATTTAAAGGGACAGTCAACACCAGAATTTTTGTTGTTTTAAAAGATAGATAATCCCTTAATTACCAATTCCCCAGTTTTGCATAACCAACACAGTTATAATTATACACGTTTTACCTCTGTAATTACCTTGTATCTAAGCCTCAGCAGACTGCCCCCTTGTGTCAGTTCTTTTGACAGACTTGCATTTTAGCCAATCAGAGCTGTATCCATGGTAAATTCACGTGCATGAGCTCAATGTTATCTATATGAAACATGTGAACTAATGCCCTCTAGTGGTGAAAAACTATCAACATGCATTTAGATTAGAGGCGGCCTTCAAGGTCTAAGAAATAAGCATATGAACCTCCTAGGTTTAGTTTTCAACTAAGAATTCCAAGAGAACAAAGCAAAATTGGTGATAAAAGTAAATTGGAAAGTTGTTTAAAATTACATGTCCAATTTGAAACATGAGTTTTTTTTTTTTGTTTTTTTTTACTTGACTGTCCCTTTTAAAGCAACTGTTCCAGACAATGAGACTCTCACAAAATATCCTGAGACAGAACATGACAGCCACTTATCCCTTCAGTGGTTGGGAGTGGGAGTGCTTTATTCCGGCTCCCCTGGAAAAACTGTCCATTCTTCTGCCCTCTATGTCTGACCTTGAAATCCTTCTTGACACCAGGAAGTTACATGCTGAAATCTTAAATCTTCCACCCCCAAATCTTGAGGCTGCATAGTAACATATATCCATGGGTGCAGATTGGCAGAATCTAATTATGTAAAATAAATTGACACATTTTCTTTGAAGTAGATGTCACAAGTTGTAGGAAAAAAAATGGAAATTAAATATTCCCATCGCAGGTCTTTTTGTAATTTACAATCTAACTTTTTTCTGGCACAGTGGGTATGAAGAATATTGCAGCATTAGAAACATAACTCTTTGTATCATTGCTGACCTATTATAAGCCACATCTATGTACAAACGTACATTTGCTTTGCTTGCATGTATGTACAGTTAAAGCTATCACTTTTTCAGCAATAGTTTTTAACAGAAACGTTTTGCTTCTATTACAAATTGAAACATACTCATGTAACTTTCAGTTTTTACTACGTTAACAAGCTGACTGCCTGAGAATAATATGAGTCATTTTTAAAGTCAAAGCAAATAATATATTATCAGACTTTTTTAAGTTATGGGCATCTGACTCTTTTTTTTTATAGTTTTATTAAAATTATCCTACTACGCTTGTAATTCACTGTTTAGGATACTTTAAAGTCATATGGAAAAGGATTCATGGAGATTATAGCAATATGATTTATGAGACCTCATGTTTCCTAGTTATCAATAGATGACATACAGCACAATATGATTTAGAGCTTTTCATTGAATAAAAAGGATACGATGTAGCCAGGAAGTGTAATGTGGAAGGAAGCCTATGACAAGTTGATAGTTTTATATAAACATTGGAGAGTAGATATGGTGATTTTGCACTTCTGAGATATGTAGTATGTATTATATACAATGTATTTGTTAAATCTTATAAGTAACTTTCTTACTATTTAATTTAAAGAATATAAAAGTTATAATTAAACAGTCACGATCAAGATAACTGCACAATTAAAAAAAATCTAATCTACTTTAATGATCAAAATTACCATTTTAATCCTGACATCCTTTGTTGAAAAAAAGCTTTATTGTGTATACTGTATATGCCCTTATGGAAAGGAGCTATGTAACTACCTGGCTATCTTGTTGGTGTGGCAGTCGGTCCAGCTCTCTTGAGCCTTCTTTCTCTCTTCCATACCCCTGTATGTGTTTTTGGTTTCATAGGAGTTGCACTTTGAGCAAGTGACATTAGAAATAGCAGCAGCACATTTACGATTCGTAAAGACATGCATCTGAGATTGTGTATAATGTTTTAGGCAGGTAGCCTCTTAAATAAATTGTTGGGGACATACATTGGGTTTGAGATCAAATGTCTTAGATATTGTAGCTTCTTAAAATTATTTCTGGGAACATGCATTTGACATTACACGTAGGTTGTTAAAATTATTTCTGCGAACATGCATTTAGTCTGTAATCAGATATTTTGGGCATGTAACTTTTTTTTTTTTTTTTTTTTTTAAATGTAATTTTTATTGATTTTTAATAGAATAGAAGAGTGATAGATACAACAACTGTACGAGACAATCGTACATCAAGTACAAATACATCATAGCATTTACGTAATCATTTCAGACATAATGTAAATTTCTATGAAAAGGGAGTCAGTGTCTTGACAGGACATAGAATAGGTGGGGAGGGGGGGGGGGAGAAAGGGAAGGGGAAAAGGGTAGGAAGATACGCTAAGCTGACTTTAAAAGGGGGGCTAATTCAGATGTGCAAAGGTGAGGTCAGATCTACTGCTTATGTGGTTAGGGATGTACTGCCATTTAGGTGTCAAAGGTGGGGAGCCAGAGAGTATCAAATCTGTTTTTCCAATTGGACCAGATCAGCTCAAAGAAATCAGTCCTACCCGAGGCATAATAGATACTCTTCTCCATAGAGTACATATATGCCATAGTGGATATAATATCCGACCAGGCTGGGGGAAGGGATCTTTTCCAAGATCTCGCTATATTAAGTTTAACAGCTGATAAAAGGTAAATACAGAGTGCACCATAATGTTTGGGTATTTTACATACGCCCAAGTGAAACAGAGCCGTCTCAGGAGTTCTGGGTAGGTTGATACCCAGACTGGTTAATGTGGAGAAACATTTATTCCAGAGAGGTTGGAGTCTGGGACAGCTCCACCAAATGTGGATCATATCTCCTATGTGTGAGCAGTCTCTCCAACAAGTGGGGGAGGCCTCTGGGAAGATCTTCGCAAGCCTAGCTGGGACATAATACCAGTGTGTGAGTACCTTGATGTAGGTTTCAAGGATGGTGATGCAATGAAGGGTTTTCTTTGTAAAAAGGAGCATGCGTTGCCACTCCAAAGAGGGTTTCGTAAAGTCTAACCTCCGTTCCCATTTCAAGATATGTTGGGCTTTGTCAACTGGGGCCGCGCCTTCCATAAGGGAGTAGTGTAAGGACAATGGTTTGCCTAGTCTGAGCCCCTGTTGCCATCTAGCTTCCCAGATGGTAGGCTGTCGAGGCAGAGATGGTTTGAAACCCCACCTAGATAAGAAACTTGTAACTCTGGAGTATTCGAATTTCATATACAAGGGTGTAGATGGGGTTACGTTGAGATGAGTGTAGGGGGGAAAGGTTGTATGTGGCGGGGTTGACCAAAGGTCACCCACCTTCGTAATACCCAGCCGAGCCCAAGCGTTTGGATGGGAGTCCGGTAAACCGGACAGAAGACGAGTTATGGAGGTAATTGGGGTAGGGTGAGGGGCTACCTTGGGGTTATGCCTTAGGCAGTCCCAGGCGATTAGGCATTCCTGTATAATCGGATTAGAGGCACCCAGATTCCTTCTGCAATGGGGTGGTGTCCATATTAGGTCCCTTAACGTAAGGTTATGTGGAAGGGAGGCTTGTTCAATAGACCTCCATTTGCTGTCTGAGTCTTTGACACCCCATTGAGAGATGTGGGTGAGCATAGCGGCATCCGCATACCTAACAATAGAGGGAGAGGCAACCCCTCCGTGTATTTTAGGGTATTGCAGGGCGTTATGAGCAACTCTGGGGGGTTTACCCTGCCAAATGTATTTGGTACAGGCACTCTGGAACTGTACCAAAAGGGTTCTGGGAACTCTTATTGGTAGACACCGGAGTGCATACGTGAGTTTAGGAAGATAGCTCATCTTTAGAGCTGCTATGCGTCCCAACCAGGATACACATTTGAAGTTCCAATGTGTGGGCAGGGACCTTAGCTCGGTCAAAAGTGGTTTGAGATTATCTTCAAGAATTTGAGGGAGAGAGTTGGAAAATTTAACACCGAGGTGGGATACGTACTTATAGCTGGGGCTAAACTTATATTTTTTACATAAGTTTTTGGAGACCTCCTCGGGAAACCCAGAGGTGTACAATTCAGATTTTGAGTGATTTAATTTATAGTACGACAGGGAACTAAAAGTCTCTAAGATGGACAAGAGTCTCGGGATCTCTCGAGAGGGACTGGAGAAGAACAGGGTAGTATCATCTGCAAATAGGGCAACTTTGTGGACCGTACCGTGTAGGGTGATTCCCGAAATCTCGTTATCTGTCCTGATGGCCGCAGCGAGAGGCTCCATGGCCAGTGCAAACAGGATCGGGGAAAGGGGGCAACCCTGACGGGTGCCATTAGATATAGGGAAGGGAGTAGGGTCAAATCCCAGTCCTCTCACCGAGGCCACTGGGGAGGAATACAAAGCTTTAATTGCCAAGACAATTCGTGCAGAGAACTGGAAGTTCTCTAAGACCCGCCAGAGGTATTCCCATCTGACGCGGTCGAAGGCCTTCTCGGCATCCAGAGAGAGCACCGCAAGTGGCCTATTCAGTCTCTTGGTTTCTAGGAGTATGTTAAGGAGCCTCCTGGTGTTATCTGGGCCTTCTCTTCCTGGTATGAACCCGACCTGGTCTGGGTTAATAAGTGTTGGGAGTAATTTTGCTAGCCGATTAGCCAGGATTTTGGCATAGATCTTAACGTCTGTGTTGATGAGTGAAATGGGTCGATAATTAGCGCAGAGGGTAGGATCTTTGTTGGGTTTGGGAATGGTGATGATAGAGGCCTCAAGGAATTCCTTGTCGAATTTCCCTGTGGACATAGCCTTATTGAAAAATCTGGTAAGCATAGGGGCGAGTTCTGCTAGGTATGTCTTGTAGAAAATGGCCGTGCAGCCATCAGGTCCAGGGGCTTTAAGGGATTTTAGTTTTTTAATAACCGATTTAACCTCCTGGCTAGTAATCGGGGAGTCAATGCACTCTTTATGGGAGTCATCGAGGGTGGGAAGCTCAAGGGAGTGAAGGAAAGAATCTATGGTTTCCGAGGGGGCCTTCGCGGGCACCACGGTATTGCCGATATTATAGAGTTCAGAATAAAACTTATGAAACTGTTGGCCAATCTGGGAAGGAAGTCGGACTGAACAGCCACCCTGTTTGATTTCATGGATACGAGTGGCACCTGCACGCTGTCTGATTTTATTGGCTAATAGAGAATCTGCTTTATTGCCCTTTGAGTATAGGAGGTGTTTCAGACGGAGGAGATTGGATTGTGTTTTACGAAATTCTAAATGGCATATGTGCCGCCTAAGGTCTTCCACCTAAGAGTTGTAGGTTACCGAGTCCGGGATCTGCCGTTGGGTTTCAAGCACCCGCAGTCTGCAATGTGCTTGGGAGAGGGAAAGGCCTGCTTGTCTCCTGAGATGAGCTTGCTTTCGGATGAAAAGGCCTCGTAGAGTAGCCTTAAATGCCCCCCATATAGTATTATCACTAACTTCTGGGGTATCATTGGTCTGGAGGGTAAAGCCAATCTCCTTCCTGATCTCTTCCCTAAACGGGACATCCGAAAGGAGATGGTGTGGCAGTCTCCATGGGGCTCTGGTTTTAGTAGTATGACTGGAGTCAATGTCTAAGGTGATAAGATCATGGTCTGACCACGGGGTAAGGTGAATATTCACGGAGCGGACCAGATCCAGGTCGGTGGGGTGGCAGAAAAAGTAATCAAGCCTAGAGTGTGTAGAGTGAGGGTGGGAGAAGTGGGTGAAATATTTATCTAGAGGATGTAGGGACCTTCAAATGTCAAAACACGTGAACTGGCAAATGAGTTCCCGGAACCTACAACTGGTAGGGTCATGGTTGGAGGGGAGTCTCTTAGAGGAGCCTATTTTCCTATCTATCTTTTCGTCCCATACCATGTTCAGGTCACCGGCGAGGATAACTCTGCCCTGTTTGACCTTCTCCACATGCAGAAGGACTTTCCTGAGGTATCTGGGTTGAAGTGAGTTTGGGAGATAGACCGAAACAAGGGTATATGTGACATGATCCAAATTACATATAAGGATGAGATATCTAGCCTGAGGGTCTCTGAATATAAAGAGGGGCTCGTAAGCCACTCTTTTGTGTATTAAGACGGCTACCCCTCTGGCTTTCTTTGTGAAGGAAGCCGCCTCAAAAAACTGGGAAGTCCTTGGAAATGTGGGGGGGGGAGTCCGCCAGGAGGTGCGTCTCCTGAAGGAAGGCCACGTCCGCTCCGTGGTGACGGAGGGATCGTGATAGAAGGCATCTCTTGCCCACAGTGTTGAGGCCTCTGATATTATGAGTGAGGAGTCTGAGGGAGGCCATTTAGAATTCTTGGGGGGGGGGAGAGAAGGGTAATATCAAAGGTAGGTTGGAGGGGGGATGAGGGATGAAGGATAGGAAGTGGAAGTAGTCCACCTATGTGGGGCCCTATAATGGGCACCAGAAATTGGGGGGGGAGTTAACCTTGTCTGAAAGACATAGGGACTAGTGCAAGTAGCCCCGCTCAACTGTAGGAAAATCACAGAATAGTTAATTAACCATATATAACAACTTGAACTCTAACTTAAATTAGTTACAATAAATATTGAAAATGGAAACAAATCACAATATATGAACCTGACAGTGGTATTGAAAGGCATGCCGACTCTCTCAAGTGGGTGAGGCTTGAGGCCTCAGGGTGTGGTCAGGGGGGTTCAGTTTTGACCGCTTTGGTCTCTGTTCTTTGACAGACCATTCAGGAGCTGTAACCCTCAATCTGGAGCGAGAGTCCTGCTGGTTGCTGGGGGCAGCTTGAAGGCCCCAATTAGCTAGTAGAGTACCTCCCATAGAGGGTGAAGAGACTGTGTGGGTTTGATTGTCCTTGGTCACAATCAGCTTAGTGGGGAATCCCCACCTATATTTGATCCCTGCTTTCCTCAGCTGAGTAGTAATTGGAGCATAGAGCTTTCGTTGTTGCAAGGTATGTGAGGAGAGGTCAGGTAGGAGTTGGATATCTTTCAGATTATCGGGCAAAGTAGGTCTGTTGTATGCTGCCTGCAACAACCGATCTTTGAAGGTAAAGTGGTGGAAGCAGACGACCACATCTCTCGGTCTATCTGATAATACGGAACGTGGCCGGAGAGCCCTGTGGGCACTCTCCATAGCATGCATGTTGCCCTCCAGGGGGCCCAAGTATGCGGTGAACAAAGCTGTGAGAAATTCCTGTAAACCACCCGTATTTATCGTCTCAGGTATGCCTCTAAATCTTATATTGTTCCTCCTAGCTCTGTCCTCTACATCTGCCAGCTTCAGCTCCAGCTGGGAGATTTGTTCAGCTAGATTTTCTGCATAGGCCAGGAGGTTCGAGTTATCAGTGGCCAGGTCGTCTTGTTGCCGTTCGAGGGAATCAACCCTATCTCCTATTTCTTGGATTTCCTTCTTAAGTTCAGCCGAACTTCTCTGGATCTCAGCAGTGATAGATTTAGTCTGAGCTGTGAGGAGTTTCTGGAGAGTACTTTCAGTGATGTAGTGGTTGAGATGCGCAACAGACTGGGAACTTGATTGCGAACCCTCATCTTGAGATTCTGGGTCGCTAATGTCTTTGCTCATAGAGGGAGGTTTCTTGCACAGTTGAGAGAAATGGTCTAGAACAGTCTGCTTCGAGGCCGCTTGGGACTTGGTATTTTTTCTAGCTGAGTGTGACATGATTGATAGTTAAAGGAGACCAAGGAGTTTGTCGGTATGGTGGAGATAAGGTCCACCCTGACTATGTACCCACAGAGAAGTCGTTAAAACCCTGGATTAAACTCATAGAGAAAGAAGGGTTAAACTTCAACACCTGTGTAATACATTAGCCTTATATGGTATATTGTAAGAGCGGGGCCCGCACTGTCCTCGTAAGGAGTGACACCTAGCACATAGCACTACACCTCAGTAATGTTGACGGCTCCAAAGAGCCCCCACGCACCTTAGGGAGAGGGATACGACCAAGAGGAAGGGAAAAGGGGAAGTGGAAGTGACCAACCCAGACAAGCTGGGCCGGAGCAATAAGGACACACAAAAAAATGCTTCAATGTTTAGAACAGCTCTAGGTAGCAAAGGCCCTAGTAGATAACTGGGTAGAAATGATGGGGAGCACTACGCCTCAAGTGTTGGGGATTAAGTAATCCGAGGCCAGAGCTAATGGGTTATCCTTTAATATATTGAGTGAGGGCCTAAGTGTCAGGTTAGTAGGATGAGGGTGGGGAGGTGAGGGGAGGTCACAAATGTGGCAGATTACTGTAATCACCTATGTAGCTAACCCAGCCAAAATGTTATTCTAGGGGGGGGGGGAAAGCAAGTATGTGGGTTGAGGAGCTGGGCTTTACCACTCAGATAGAGGTATAGAACTAAGTAGATATGTGTGGCCTAGGTAAGGGAATCTAGATCCTAGTCTGAGATGTACTAATAGAGGAGTGCTAGAATTAAGGAAGTATCATCAACTAGTTGAGTGTATGTGGGGAATGCATTTTATAAAAGGTAAAATAAACACTCCACTCTGGGCCTGGGCACCAGAGAAACAGAAGCTGACGCAGCAGCACAGTTAATCACATTTATATGACAATGCCCCCTGTTATTAAGTTCAGCAATGGGTATAAGCAAACCAGTCTGAGAGATATAGGAGGGTATAACTTTGCAAGCCAAAACCTGGGAGAGAGGTCTGCTAGGTGAAAAAGTACTGCAGCTGTTTTTACCACTTGCTTGAGAGTTGCAAATAAGTAGGGAGATGAAATGAGCTGCAGTGATACTTATATGAGCAGGCCCAGCCTATGGAATGGTGCTCAGGATTGCAGGCCCTAAATAGGGCAAGTTGAGGAGTGAATCTGGGCTCTGCAGAGGAATCCTTAGTATAGAGCTCAAGATGGTTGCAAAAAGAGGGGGGATTTTTAGTGCCCCAGTGAAACCGATTGAACAAAGCGCCAAAACAGCACCCTCCCAGAGATGGTAGACTTAGGGGGCCAGGGGTAGTAGGGAGGGCCCGGTGGAAGGAGGCAAACATGCAGCCCCAGCAGCTCCCTCCCGCAGCAGCCCACACACGGGAGGGGAAAGAGGACCTGGGACCAGGCTAGAGTCAAAAGGCAAATATGGCTCACCTATGTGGAGTCCGAGGCAGCCGGTGATAGATGCGTCTCTTGGCTGTGAGGGCCTCAGGGGGCTGAAGGTTCAGTAGGCCGCGGGGGTAAGATGGCGGCTATCTCCAATCTCCCGGTCCCCTCAGTTAGAGGTTTTTGGCAGGTGGGTCAGTGGTGGGGTAGACTGGAGATGCGGCCCCCCCTACCCGGCCCAAGTGGTGATCACTGCTGTGTTCTGCGCTGCTGGGCAGCGGAAGCCGACAGTCTGCGTTGGATGGCCTCAGGGGAGGCCACGTGGGTGCTGTGTAATGTTCTTCTCAAAGCCTGGTCTGCGGTGAGTGGCGGTTGGTAGTAAGTGCACCGGAGCGGAGCCCCGACCCTCCGGTGCAGGAAAAGAGAGTTCTGTAAGGCTCAGCAGGGGTAGCTTGCGGGGTAAGAGCTCCTCACTCTGACGGAACAGACCTCCCGGTGTTCCGGTCCTAGGCCTTGAGGTATAGGTCGCAGGCACAGCCAGGTGAGCAGCTGGTCCCCTGAGCGGAGCCCCGACCCTCCGGAGGACAAATGTCTAGTTGCAATCTGGCTATCGCTCTGTGGGTGGGTTTCCAGTCGTTAGTTGCAGGCCTAATGGCGGGTATAGCGAAGCCACTCAAACTCGGTCAGGGACCTCCAAGGGGTTGCCCCTCTTCTCCTGGAGTATGCAGGAGTATTGTGTAGTTGATGGCTAATAAAAATAGGTAAGCTGGAGCTAATTTAGACACAAATCTCAGGATTTTAATTAGCAGTCTCTGGGAGAGCTCCAGCTACATGCGACTATGCAGAATGGCGGTTAGCTCCGCCCCCCGGCATGTAACTTTTTAATTGGGTTGCTCTGAGCAGTCTATTTGTCTAAGACATGAGGTTTTGGGTATGTAGCTTCTTCAAGGGCCATTTAAGTGTTTTTATACATGCATGCTAGATATTATTTAAGCACAACATCTGCATAAAAAGAAATACTTTATAAGCATTTCTACTATAATGATTGAAAAATTTGCATCGTGTTTGAAAAGCCTCTTGAGCACATTTTTCTTGCCTCCTTTGCTGTCAGTCAAGAAATAGGGGCATATTTAACAATGGGCGAAGTAGCGTATCATGTCCGCTGCACATCGATAAATGCAGACAGCATACGCTGTTGGCATTTATCATTGCACCAGCAGTTCCTGTGAAATGTTGGTGCAATGCCGCCCCCTGCAGATTCACGGCCAATCGGCTCCTAGCATATTCGATCGGGTTGATTTCTGTCCGCGGACTCAGAGTAGGCAGGCAAGTTATGGAGCAGCGGTCTTTAAACTTGAAGGCTCACGCGGAAACAGGGGCATCAAGCTCCATAAGGAGCTTGATAAATATGCCCCATGGGGTCCGATTTATCAAAGTCTGGCGGAAATAATCCACTGTAGAGGATCATGTCCGCCAGACATCACTGAATGTTGACAGCATATGCTGTCGGCATTTAACATTGCACATGCAGTTCTAGTGAACTGTTTGTGCAATACCACCCCCTGCATATTTGCGGCCAATAGGCCTCTAGCAGGGGGTGTCAACCAACCCGATAGTACACGATCGGGCAGATTGATGTCCGCAGCCTCAGAGGCAGCATACGAGTTAAGGAGCAGCGGTCTTAATACCACTGCTTCTTAACCGGAAACAGGGGTATTTGGCCCAATTCGGGCCATGATAAATCGGTCCCCAGGTGTAAATGAACCTCTGCTCATGGTGAAGCATTCCTAAGCATGTATGCAGCTGGGGCAGGTAAACTGCACTATACTTAAAGTGATATAAAAGTGCAAAGAGAAAACGCTCTAATATGTAAACGTGTTTTATTATTGAACCTTTGCTTTTATATAACTATGTCTTTTACCCATGCCTAGGAATTAAACACATAGTGAAAGTCAGCTCTGGAGCAGTAATGAATTACTGGGAGCTAGCTGAACACATCTTGTAAGAGTCAAATATGTGTAGCCCTCAATCACCAGCTAGCTCCCAGTAGTGTAGGGTATGTACATATTCTTCTACAGCAATGCATACCAAGGAAAGAAAGTGAATTTGAAAATAGAAGTGAATTTAGCAGTGTTATGACATTCTCTGTCATAACTCTCTTGACAAAGTTCCCACGTTGGGGAAAAAAACGGCTGTCGAGACACACCCACAGGTGCACGCTTCAGGTGTTTTTTCTACAGGACACAGACACCATTACTGCAGCAATCTGCACAATAACGTTCTGGAAAAAAACATAAATACAGCAAAACTCTGGAACGGAGTCACGCTGCCCACTAGACGGCTTCCTTGGAGACTTTCCTAAACCATTCTACTCTACACATATTAACACACACACACATATATATATAAGCATCTAGATTGTAAGTTCCCATGGGAACAGGGCCCTTAATTCCCCCTGTATTTGTTTGTTAAACTTTGGTGTCTTTTATATTGTATTGTACTCTACTTTTATCTTTGTACCCATAAACAGCGCTGCAGAATCTGTTGGTGCTTTATAAATAAATAAATAATAATAATAATATACATATATATATATACAGGGAACACACTGTTCCCATAGACCGCAATGTACAGGCTCCCACCAACTTTACCCCAAAATACTGCCTAGTGCAGTAATTTTATTTTTAATAAAATATACTTCACAGTATCTGATCTCTGGTTCATTTTATAAGCGCTATTTGCTACCACAAGCTTACGGTAGCAATAACCAGCCACTTGTAATGGCTGATTAATTATCAAACACACGATAATTTAGGGCTTCACTTGTAATCTACCCCTTAATGTATTCCTTCCTAGGATGCACATCACATTACTAGGCTCTGCAAGATATTAGCTGCGTGTTTCATGTAGACTATTATTGACATTGCTTGCATTAATATACATTTCTGACAACATTTGTGGGTCCACAGCTGTCTGTATTTCAGACTTAATACCATATTTTTGCTTCAGTTTTTTTGGTCTACAAATGTCTGTTTTTGACATTCTGAACCATCTAACATTTTAGTGTCATTCAGTTTTTGCCCCCAGTATCATAATGGCTGCTGAGTTGAGACTGAGTTGAGACTAATCGGAAATCCTAACACCAGGGGATTCTGACATTATAGTGTAGGGTAGAAATGCCTTCTTCCTATTATTACTACCCAGGATCCCATCTGTGAATTATTAAGCATAAAAATGATCAAACATAATAAATTGTAAAGACCTTTGAATATATGTACTGATGATGAAAGAAGCACAATGGTAACTTTTCCTATTTGTTTTACGTTTTGTAAGATTTAACAGTCACAAAGCATTTAATAACCCCCCCCCCCAGAAATATTAGCTGAAACAAATACATTTAAACAAAAGTTCAAATGTGTTTCCAAAATAAATAAAGACCAGAACATAATATTAATGGATATCTCTTATTTATGTTTATTTACATTTATAACACAACTTTCCTTTCAACTTGAATGAATATTAACTTTGTTTTCTATGACATTTGAATTAGGTAAATTGAGTAAATTACATATACTGGAAATTGGAAACGTATTATTTTTTAATATTCAGATTGGGTTAACATGTGAAAAGTTCATGAAAAACTAGGGAATAAAGAAATATCTCAAGATATCAAAAATACCTTTGCAGATTTACCTTCAAAGTAAAAATAAAATGTGGTGGCTTTACTTATTCATTTCAATATTTTTTCACTCAACTAATAGTACCAACCTATAACCTGCACAATTAACAATTTTATATCATTTTGGGTACATTTATTTTAACATGATTAAAAAATCTGAACAAATTATTGCGATAAAATATTAACATTCAGATGATTGTATTTTAGTTTAAACAACTTTCAGAATTTAAAGCTCTGATTTCAGCTACATTTGTCATTTTGTTTTAAACTTAGAAACTATTTTGTTAATTAACATTAAGAGCCAGATTGCAAGATATCTGCGAAAGCGATATTTGCGCTCAACTTAGTAATAGTAGCAATGCAAATGTACGCTGGTATTACAAGTGAGGTGCAATGTGAATATGACCTTGCGTTCGCATTGCACAGAAGCATTGCGCTCACGAGATTGCGCTTCCATAGGCTCCAGACACGGCATGAGAACTAGCGCAGGGGTAAGTTGTGCAGCTATGGCCAGCAAATATAAATATATATATAGGAATATATACATATATATTTATGTGTTTATATGTGTATAAATGTATATAAGCATATACATATATATTTACAGGGAACACACAGTTCCCATAGACCGCAATGTAAAGGCACTTTTAACCCCTTATAAATGCTTAGTTCATTTTTTTTTTAAATAAAGTTTTTTTAAAAAAAAATAAAAAACACCACTTTAGGGGTGCAGAGTTATACCTGAAGCCGCAAGACTCATCTGAGTGGAGCTCCTGGTTTCAACTTAATTTATAAGAGTTTATCTCAAGAATATACATCTAAAGTGAACTATACCTATGCTTTATAGTACCCTGAGGAGGCTTGGGGTACCAACAAATCCATATCAAGATCGCTGACTGCCTATGCTCTTCAGCTGGGCCGTATCGCCATTTTCTACAAGGCCAACCATTTACGTAGCTGGGGCTGCCACACTAACCCCCCCCCAGGTAACTGGATTACAAGGCTATATCACTGAAAATAATTCAGGATATTACCCATTCCTAGGCTGTAGTAACTGCCACTCTGTCATTAAAGGACATGAGTTTGTCCACCCAAGAAGTGAGTATAAATTAAAATCATATTACACTTGTGAATCTACATTTGTCGTTTATATGATAAAATGCCCATGTTCAAAAATTTACATTGGGGAAATGACAGGTAAAATGAGAGAGAGACTAAATCAGCACAAGTCAAATATCAGAAAAGGTGACACTCAAGCACCTGTGGTGTGCCATTGTCTGGAATGTGGCCATCAAATAAATCAACTTAGATGGCAAATCATTGATCAGATTGATACACCTATGGGAGGAGGTAATAGAGAACGCCTCTTAAAACAGAGAGATGCGTTCTGGATCCACAAATTGGACACTATGCACCCTAAAGGGCTCAATAGAGAATTGGATCTATCAGGCATCCTCTAGTTGTATATAATCCAGTCATTCTAATGTATTGAATAAATTATGGGGTTTAGCTCTCTATACTGTATATTTCATGATATTTTTAGTTGCAATTATCTAATGTCATTATTTAATGCCATTTTGTGTACATATATACACATATCTAGCACTGTACTGTGTTATTTTAATGTTTCTATATTTTTGAAAAAAAACTTGTGTTTAGTTTTTTGTGATCAGCAGAGGGCAGTATTACCACTGTCTATGTTAATGTTAAAAAAGGTGTGTGTAAATCCAAGTCTGTGATTGGTTGGCCATACCTTTAAATAAAGACATAGGTGCACTGTTTAGTATGCATGATTAAGGGACTGTGATCCCAAAACATTGCATACCTGTCCGTTTGAATGCTTCAACAAAGGATAGTTTTAAGGATTCCTTGGTGCTGTGGAGTACTTTTTTGGGCCTCAGAGATACTGTCTGCTCTCGCCTCATGTATGCCTATTTTCAAGTGTTGGAGTGGCTTTAAAGATCTCGATGAACTGTGGTACTGTGCTAATCACCTCCTATACAAAATATGGAGTGGGCTAACTGTCTGTTTAAAACAGTTTGAGGACTACATAGTCATAGTTTCATACAGTTTCCTTTAATTTAAAGATGTATGACTTTTTTTTTCCCGGCTAGGCTCCTTGACAATTTTATTTTAAGGTTTTACATTATTATGTTACTAGCTAAGGTTTATATAGTTAGTGTATGTCTTGGACCTTGTATCGTGGCTGGCGGCCGAGGCTGTGAAGGGGCTAAGACACAAATTTATGTTCATGTATAATAAACCATTTATGTTTTTAATGTTTTCAGTGAACTGTTAATAACCATTGTTGGCCACTAGGGGAATATATAGCTATATTAGAAGATACAGTTGCATAACTTTGGGGGAAACTTTTAGTGAAACCTGTTTTTCCATACTCCTAGTCTTAAAATATTGTAGTCCACCTTGTATTCTCTAATCCCATCTCCCACTTTATCCTAATAACACCATCTTGCATTAGTAGGCATTGTTTCCGTAATACTCTTTATAGCATACATGTTGTCCTCGCTCTCTTTCTTTAATCTTGGTAAACATTCAGACATCATTTAAGGTATGTCTATATATAGTATGGCGTGGGGTGCTGGTTCACACCATTCCTACCTTAAAGTTTAGAGTGGGTTCTGCTTCTAGAGTTTATTATCCTCTATTAGGATGTTATACAGATTTGTAATACGAGCTCTATATTATAATTGGAGTTAGATTTCCTTTCCAAAATTTCTATCCACATTTATTTTAGTTAGAGATGTTTCTACATATTTCAAATGATCCTAATTTTCCATAATATGAGATATACTTTCTACTTTACTAGCTTTCCTAAATATGGTGGAACTAAACACAAGTTCTTGTAATAATCACCTAGATATAAATAAGACCCTCTTTATAGTTGCTTCCTATTGATCACTGAGGTCCAAAAGTGACTTCCTCTATAGCTAGGAGGTTAAAACTCGAGGCTACCCTTAAGTGTGCAAAGTTAGCAATTTTATGCTATTTGCTCTACAAGAAATGCACCCTATAATAATAAGTTGCATGATCTTACATTTTTTTAACAATACATTTTTTTTCAAATAAATAAAAACCAAAAAAAAACACCACTTTATTTCTTGCGCGCTTAATGTATTCCTTCCTGCGATGCACATCACATTACTAGGCTCTGGCTCTGCAAGATATTAGCTGCGTGTAAACTATTGTTGACATTGCTTGCATTAATATACATTTCCAACAACATTTGTTGGTCCACAGATATCTGTATTTCAGACTTAATATCACATTTGTGCTTCAGTTTCGTTGGCCTACAAATGTCTGTTTTTGACATTCTGAACCATGTGACATTTCAGTGTCATTCAGTTCTTGCCCCCAGTATTATAATGGCTGCTGAGTTGAGACTAATTGTAAATCCTAACACCAAGGGATTCTGACATTATAGTGTAGGGTGTTGGGTAGAAATGCCTTCATCTTATTATTACTACTTAACCCCAGGATCCCTTCTGTAAATTATTAACCATAAAAATTATTAAACATCATAAATTGGAAAAACTTTTTAATAAATGTATTGATGATTAAAGAAGCACAATGGTAACTTTTCATATTTCTTTTACATTTTTTAAGATTTAACAGTCACAATTCCTATAAAGCATTTAATGAAAAAAACAACCCAGAAATATTAGTGGAAACAAGTACATTTAAACAAACGTTTAAATGTGTTTCCAAAATAAATAAAGACTAGAACATAATATTAATGGATATCTTATTTCTGTTTATTTGCATTTATAACACAACAACTTTCCTTTCAACTTGGATGAATATTAACTTTGTTTTCTATGACATTTAAATTCGGTAAATTGGCTGAATTACCTCAACTGCAAATTAGAAAGGTCTTCTTTTTTAATATTCAGATTGGGTTAACACGTGAAAAGTTCATGAAAAACTAGGGAATAAAGAAATATCTCGATATAAAAAATACCTTTGCAGATTTACCTTCAAAGTAAAAATAAAATGTGGTGGCTTTACTTATTCATTTCAATATTTTTTCACTCAACTAATAGTATCAACCTATAACCTGCACAATTAACAATTATTTATCATTTTGGATAAATTATTATAATTTGGTTACATTTATTTTAAAATGATTAAAAGGTCTGAACAAATTATTGCAATAAATTATATACATTCAGATGATTCTATTTTAGTTTAAAAAACTTTCATAGTTTAAAGCTCTGATTTCAGCTACATTTGCCATTTTGTTTTCAATTTAGAAACTGTTTTGTTAATTAACATTAAAGGGACATTAAACACTTTGAGATGGTAATATAAAATGATAAATTGTATATATAAAACAACTCTGCAATATACTTTCATTATTTATTTTGTCCTTGTTGCCTGTAATTTCATTCTGAAATTGTGAGCTTTTCAGTTCCTGTTAGAAATGGAAGTGCAGAACACTGTTAAATCCAGCACAGCCATTGGCTGCACACTCTAGTGACCTATTTATAACTGTCCCTAATTGGCCACAGCAGAGAAGGTAACACAAGTTACAACATGGTAGCTCCCAGTGTTTTATAGACACTAAAACTTTACACTTATTTTGTCACTTTTTAAACAACTAATGAAACTTTAAAAAATACATCTACATGTTATTCATGGACTAATCTTTTCTTTGAATGCATCATTCTATCTAGCATGTATTTAGTGTTTAATGTCCCTTTAAGGGCCAGATTACATGTTGAGTGCAAAATATCACTTCTGCGAAAGCAATATTTGCGCTCAATTTAGTAATAGCAGCGCTCGCAAATGTATGCTGGTATTACAAGTGAGGTGCAATGCGAACATGCGTTTTCATTGCACGGAAGCATTGCGCTCACGAGATTGCGCTTCCATAGGCTCCAGAGTCCAGACATGGCATTAGACACGGCTTGAGAACTAGCGCAGAGAAGAGGGTAAGTTGCGCAGTGATAGCCAGCAAATATAAATATATATGTATAGAAATTTATACATATATATATTTATGTGTTTATATGTGTATATATGTATATAAGCATATACATATATATTTACAGGGAATAGACAGTTCCCATAGACTGCAATGTAAAGGCACTTTTCAGTGCCATTTTTTTCTAACACCCCAGATCTGCCACTTTTAACACCTTATAAATGCTTAGTTCATTTTAAAAATAAAAAAAATGTGTTTTTTTATAAATAAAAAGCACCACTTTAGGGGGCGGAGCTTATAGCTGAAGTGGCAAGATGCATCTGAGTGGAGCTCCTGGTTTCAACTTAATTTATAAGAGTTTATCAAAAGAATATTTATGTAGCTGGGGATGCTGCACTAACCCCCCCCCCGGTAACTGGATTACAAGGTAGATACTTAATGCTGCCTCACAAAATCTTTGAATCACTCCTATAACCTACACCATATACCTAATATGGAGTTTGCTGCTAATCTTCTTAGAGAGCTAAGTGACTTGCTGGATGAATATCAAGCAGAGTTAGAAATGACTTGGGTTATGGCATTCTGGCCCATATATCTATATCTGAACAGGGCCTCCAAAAAGATCTCCTAACAGAATGCACAAGTGGAGGTGCTTTGGGGCCCCAGTGCTCTCTACCTACTCCCTTTGATTCTCTGAGAAACCTGGAAGATGATTACTTGAAGCCAACAGGATAGGACGGCGGGTTTGACAGCAAGCACCCAAGAGATTCTGTCCTAAACTCAGCAGAGAAATGTAACCCCTTTGAAGAGTTTGGGTTAGCAAACTGGACCATTCAGACCTCATGGAAGCATCTTCTTAAGAGAACCTGGGGGCTAACATCATGGGGTCAACCTCTGACACACTGTCTGCTCCAGTCTCGTGTATGCCTATTGTCAAGTGTTGGAGTGTCTTTAAAGATCTCCCTGAACTGTGGTACTATGTGAATCGCCTCCTATACAAAATCTGGAGTGGACTAACTGTCTGTTTAAAACAGTTTTGGGGTCTACATAGTTATATTTTCATACCGTTTCCTTTCATTTAGAGATGTATGACTTTTATTTTACTCGGCTAGAGTCCTTGACAATTTTATTTTAAGGTTTAACATTGTTATGTTTTAAGCTAAGGTTTAAAAAGTTAGTGTATGTCTTGGACCTTGTATTGCGGCTGGCGGCCGAGGCCATGAAGGGGCTAAGACACTCCTTTATGTTCATGTATAATTAACCATTTATGTTTTTACCATGTTTCAGTGAACTATTAATATCCATTGTTGGCCACCAGGGGGACATATAGCTATATTAGAAGATGCATTCACATAACTTTGGGCGAAACTTTTAGTGAAACCTGTTTTTCCATACTCCTAGTCTTAAAATATTGTAGTTTACCTTGTATTCTCTTATCCCATCTCCCACGTTATCCTAATAATACCACCCTATCTTGCATTAGTAGGCTTTGCTTCTGTAATACTCTTTATAGCACACATATTGTCCTTGCTCTCTTTCTTTAATCTTGGTAAACATTCAGACATCATATAAGGTACGTATATGTATAATATGATGTGGGTTGCTGGTTCACACCATTCCTACCTTAAAGTTTAGAGCTTTTTCTGATTCCAGAGTTTATTATCCTATATTAGGATGTTATACAGATACGTTACACAAGCTCTATATTATAATTGGAGTCAGATTTCCTTTCCAAAATGTCTATCCACATTTATTCTAGTTAGAGATGTTTCTGCATATTTCAAATGATCCTAATTGTCCATAATATGAGATACACTTTCTACTTTACTAGCTTTCCTAAATATGGTGGAACTAAACACAAGTTCTTGGAATAGTCACCTAGATATAATTAAGACCCTTCTTATAGTTGCTTCCTATTGATCACTGAGGTTCAAAAGTGACTTCCTCTATAGCTAGGAGGTTAAAACTCGAGGTTACTCTTAAGTGTGCATTGAGGTATAAGTCAGACACTATCAACCTGTTTGTAATTTTATGCTATTTGCTCTACAAGAAATGTACCCTATAATAATAAGTTGCATGATCTTAATTTTTTTGTTCCTCCATTTACTGATGGCAGGCATGTAACTATTTGTTCATATTTAATTAATATATAACTGAGATAGATTTTGTTGCAAAAATGCCTATGCAGCAGTGTATACTTCTTCAATGTCTGTAACTCTTTGCTTCAATTCCATGTAAAATTGTAAGCGAAATAACTATTATTCCAAAAATGCCTATGTAGATGTGCACACTCTTTCATGGTTTGTAATTGCAAACCTCAATAAAAAAATTTAAAATAAATAAAAAACCAACAATAAAACAACAAAAACACCACTTTATTTTGGGAGCAATTGGGGGTACAATTTGAAAATTAACCAGATATCTGATCTCTGGTTAATTTTCTGAGCGCTATTTGCTACCGTGAGCTTAATGTATTCCTTCCTAGGATGGACATCATATTACTAGCTCTGCAATATATTAGCTACATGTTGCATGTAGACTATTGTTGACATTGCTTGCATTAATATACATTCCTGACAACATCTCTTATTCCTGTTTATTTACATTTATCATACAAAAATCCTCAAAATATTTCCTTCCAACTTGGATGAATATTAACTTTGTTGTCTATGACATTTGAATAAGGTAAGTTGGGTAAATTACATATACTGGAAATTAAAAATTATTTTTTTAATATTCAGATTGGGTTAACACTTGAAAAGTTCATGAAAAACTAGGGAATAATGAAATAATAATAGAAGAAAGAAACTGGATTGCAATGTCTTTGACAAGACCTGTTCATACAAGTGAGGGAACATGCAGGTTTTGTACTATTGATTAATATCACAAATTGTATTAATAAAACTGAATTTTTAAATTGAGGGAATGGGGAAAAACATACTACTTGAATCCCTAAGGAATAATAATTTTATGAAAAAAAAACATTTAGCATAGATTTGGTTTATGCAATTTTTAACAGCTTTCCTGTAAAGTATTTGATAAAAAAAACAACCCAGAAATATTAGCTGAAAACAAATACATTTAAAGAAAAGTTTGAATGTGTTTAAAAACTAAATAAGACCCGAACATTTTATTAATGCTTATGTCTTATTTCTGTTTATTTACATTTATCATACAATAACTTTCCTTTCAACTTGGATGAATATTAACTTTGTTTTCTATGACATTTGAATTAGGTAAATTGGGTAAATTTCATCAACTGGAAATTCAAAAACATTTTTTTAATATTCAGATTGGGTTAACGTGAAACGTTCACAAAAAGCTAGGGAATAATGAAATATCTCAAGATATCCCCCGTACCTCTGCAGATTTACCTTCAAAGTAAAAATAAAATGTGGTGGCTTATTCATTTCAATATTTTTTCACTTAACTAATAGAATTAACATGTAAACTGCACAATTAACAATTTTATATCATTTTGGATAAATTATTATAATTTGGGTACATTTATTTTAACATTATTAAAAAATCTGAACAAATAATTGCCATAATACTGTATATCAACATTCAGATGATTGTATTTTAGTTTATACAACTTTCATAGTTTAAAGCTCTGATTTCAGCGACATTTGCCATTTTGTTTTAATCTTAGGAACTATTTTGTTAATTACAATTAAGGGCCAGATTACAAGTTGAGCGCAAAATATAATTTCTGCGAAAGCGATATTTGCGCTCAACTTAGCAATAGCAGCGCACGCAAATGTGTGCTGGTATTACAAGTGTGGTGCAATGCGAACATGACCTTGCATTTGCATTGCAGGGAAGCATTGTGCTCACGAGATCGCGCTTTCATAGGCTCCAGACACGGCATGAGACATGGCTTGACAACTCAAACAGCGAAAGGGGTAAGTCATGCAGTGATGGGCAGCAAATATAAATATATATGTATATGAATATATACATATATATTTATGTGTTTATATGTGTATATATGTATATAAGCAATTACATATATATTTACAGGGAACACACAGTTTGCGTAGACCACAATGTAAAGGCACTTTTTAGTGTCATTTTTTTTCTAACACCCAAAACACGCCACTTTTAACCCCTTATAAATGATTAGTGCACTTTCTTTTGTAAATTAAGATTTTTTTTTATATATAAAAAAAACACCACTTTATTTTGGGGGCAATCGAAGGACATTTTTAAAATTAACCAGATATCTGATCTCTGGTTAATTTTCTGAGTGCTATTTGCTACCGCAATGTACATCACATTACTAGCTCTGCAAGATATTAGCTGCGTGTTGCATGTAGACTATTGTTGGCATTGCTTGCATTAAGATACATTTCTGACAACATTTGTTGGTCCACAGCTGTCTGTATTTCAGACTTAATATACCCCAGATGACAGGCCTGGTGTGGAATTACCTAATATAGAGGGAGCTGCTAAGATTAGTCATAGTGACAAGCAAGATTTGGAACAGGTTTTTTCCATTCCTCCCAAGAAACCAGAGGGGGGAGGGAGAGGAACAAGAGGGGCTCAGTCAGGAAACCAGAACCGCCAATCTACCAGGCGAGGGAGACGCAGGAGCAAATACCAATGAATAGCGATACAAATGTGACCAATCTCTCGAATTATACACTAACTGATATGGAAATTAGAGTTTTAAGCTTAGGGCTAGGATTTGTACCAGCTCAGAAGTTCAATTTGTTTAATACTTTAATTGATGTAAATAAAATGATTAGAAGTTTAACAGTAAGGAAGTTTTTTCATGAAAAAAGTACGGAAGAATTTAATTCTGCATCCTCTTACAGTGAAACCAGACAAACAAGTATAAATGAACTCACTTTTGAGGAGGGATGTGATGTCCTTAGCCTGGAAGCATTGTTACAGGAAGGCGTAACAGAAGGATACACATTGGTTACACTTACACCAAAGTTTAAGGAACCGTCAAGGTTTTACCCCATACACTATAGAGGGAATATATTAGAAATTTTTCAACAAAGGATCGAAAGAGATCTAACATTGCTACACCAGACCATCCAGAATAATCTGCACAACTTAAGTCTCAGAGAAAGAGAAGCTCCGAAGAAACTTCAAACCAACAAGGAGTTGGTTATTAGAAATGCAGATAAGGGTGGTTCGGTAGTGGTAATGTCTAGAGCACAATTTGTAGCAGAGGCGGATAGGCAGCTACAGGACGGGAGATTCTATCAGGTTTTGAGTGGTGATCCCACAAATAGATTCAAAAGGGAACTAAGCCAGATCATAGATGATGGTCACGAAATGGGGATCTTGGATGAACCTACCTGTGACTTCTTAATAGTGGACAAACCAGTCCTACCTGTTTTTAACCATCTACCGAAAGTCCATAAAACCTTGGAGGGAGTCACAGGTAGGCCCATCGTGAGTGGCATAGGATCACTTTTAGAAAGGGTCTCGCAGTGGCTAGATGCTATTTTGCAGCCTCTAGTAGGGAAGTTGATGAGTTTCTTACAGGACACAACACATGTCTTGAAACTAATGGAGAGACTAAATTGGGATGAAGGAGATATGTGGCTTACAATAGATGTCAAGTCATTGTACACCTCTATACCTCATGAAAAAGGCCTTGTAGCCTTGGAATTCTTTCTACGAAGGGAGGATAATTTTACTGACGAGTTGGGGGAGTATGTGCTGAGGGTAACACGATATCTATTGACACACAACTACTTCACTTTCGAGGGGGTTTTCTATCTCCAGAGATGCAGACAGCGATGGACGCTAAATTTGCGCCATATTTCTCCAACCTCTACATGGGGTGGTGGGAGCTGTCCCGCATCTATGGAGATGGGAACCCCTTCAGGGGGAGTATTCAATTTTACAGACGCTATATAGATGAGCTGCTCCTGGTATGGAGAGGTACGGAAGAGAGTGCAAAATTGTTTGTTGATTGGTTGAACAATAACGACATTGGTTTAGAGTTCACGTTTGAATTCAATAAAAGAAAGATCAATTTTTTGGATCTTACCTTGATCGGTATTCCCAATGTCGGTATTGAGACTGAGGTCTATAGAAAGCCAATAACTGGTAATACACTCCTCCACGCCAGGAGTAGTCATCCCCAACAGGTATTTAAATCTGTTGCAAAGGGTCAATTTACAAGACTCAAAAGGAACTGTAGCAGGGTTGAACAGTATGAGTTACATGCGGACCAATTATCTGACCGCCTCAGGAAGAGGGGGTACAAGTCTTATGATATCTGTAAAGCCAGAAAGGATTTAGTAACCAGTAACAGAGAGAACTTACTAAGTAAGACGGTTTCAAGGGAGGATAAGAAGGAAGGTGTTTTCTTTGTAACAAATTTTAGTGTACAATACCATAAAATTTGCCAAATAGTAAAGAAACATTTTAAACTATTGGCTGCAGACGATGCTCTGGCAGAGACAGTGGAAAAAGGATGTAAATGCTCCTTTAGGAGAGGAATTTCAATGGGCAATATTCTTGCCCCCACACAACTAAAGAGCATACAACAGAATGAGTCCAGTTCTTGGCTTAGATTCAAGGGAGTGTATAAATGCAGTAATCTAACATGCAAGGCATGTGAACACCTCTTGATAGGTGAAGGGTTTAAAAGCAGTGTCACTAATAAAAGGTATAGTCATAAGAAATGTATGCATTGCAGAAGTAAATTCACAGTGTATCTAGCAGGCTGTACAGCCTGTGACCTACAGTATGTAGGAATGATGACCAGGGAAACAAGAGTACGTATTAGGGAGCACCTCTCTAACATCAAGGCGGGCACTCTGACTACCCCACTCGTACAGCATTTTAAACTGGTCCATAACAAGGAGAGTGTAACCTTCAAATGGACTATCAAAGAGAGTGTGGATGCTGGACGAAGAGGTGGGGACAGAGAAGCCACTTTGGCTGGAAGAGAGGTATTTTGGATTTTCCAATTAAGGACTAGGCAACCAACTGGACTAAATTCAGCCTATGACCTTATAAACCATTGGTATTAAAGGTATTCTAGGGTTAGAAACAAAATAAAATAATAGAAGGGGAGTTTTTTAAATAAGTTAAATATATAAACAGGCTCATTTTGTGAGCTGTAGCAGTACAGTAAAGATAAACAATACTAAGCATCCAAGTTTTGGGCATATTGCTTCAGCTAGCTCACGGTGATTGTGAGGAGTAATTATAGCCCTATTTTAAATTGGTTTTTGTTAAACTGTAAGAGCAAAAGATTGTATTAGTAGTTGTATGATAATAAACAAATTATTGATAGCCCCTTTCAAGGAATTAAACTATATGGTTTTATAATGATAATCCTATTCAAGCATATATCATACATATCTTCCTCCCCTTTCTTTTATTTATTTAAATGAATCTTTTCTTTTATTTATTTAAATGAGTCTTTTATTTAAATTAGGTATTATTTAGATAGATCACCATCTTACCCTAGCTATACTTTTGATAGAACTTTTCTGAGTGGAACCTTATCAATACAAATAGTGATAAAATGTAATAAGCTATGAAATTGACATTGCACAAGAGATTTGTCAGACCTGCAATAGGTTAATCAGTGATGAAGGAGTTAATCCTGCAATATGTCCTTTAGCCAATTGAATGTTTTTACACACTTTATTAAGCCCAATAGTTACAAGGGAATAGTAAGCTATGAGTACGGCAAATATGCTGAAACGCGTAAGCTGAACTACATACTAAAGGGCATGTCTTTTGTCTATTTTTGTATCACTTCTGTTTTATGGAATAAAAGCTGAATTTCACTTTTCTGTGGCTCCTGAACTTTTGTTTGTTTGCATTTCAGACTTAATACCTCATTTGTGCTTGTTTTTTTGGTCTACAAATGTTTGTTTGTGGCATTCTGAACCATGTGACATTTCAGTGTCACACTCGACACTTTTAACCCCTTATAACTGCTTAGTGCACTTTTATTTTTTTAAATAACGTTTTTTTTTTATAAAAAACACAAAAACACCACTTAATTAAGGAGGCAATTGGGGACATTTTAAAAATTAACCAGAGATCTGATCTCTGGTTAATTTTCTGAGCGCTAATTGCTATCATGAGCTGGTTGGTTATTTCTTGCATGCTTAATGTAATTCCTTCCTAGGATGCACATCACATTACTAGCTCTGCAAGATATTAGCTGTGTGTTGCATATAGACTATGGTTGACATTGCTTGTATTAATATACATTCCTGACAACATTTTCATTTTGTTGGTCCATAGCTGTCTGTATTTCAGACTTAATATCACAAATTGCATACACTGGAAATTAAAAATGTATTTTTTTTAATATTCAGATTGGGTTAACACTTGAAAAGTTAATGAAAAACTAGGGAATGATGAAATAATAATAGAAGAAGAAACTAGATTGCAATGTCTTTGACAAGACCTGTTCATACAAGCCAGGGAACATGCAGGTTTTGTACTATTGATTAATATCACAAATTGTATAAATGAAACTGAATTTTTAAATTGAGGGAATGGGGTAAAAAATACTACTAGAATCCCTAAGGAATAATAATTTCATGAAAAAAAAATCTGACATAGATATGGTTTATACAATTTTAAACAACTTTCCAATTTACTTTTCTAATCAAATTTGCTTTGTTCTCTTGGTATTCCTTGTTGAAAGCTAAACCTAAATAAACTAATTTGCTAATTTCTAAACCCTTGAAAGCCGCCTCTTATCTCAGTGCATTTAGACAGTTTTTCACAACTAGAGGGTGTTAGTTTATGTGTGCCATATAGATAACATTGTGCTTACTACCGTAGAGTTACTTTTGAGTGAGCAATGATTGGCTAAAATGCAAGTCTGTCAAAAGAAATGAAATAAGAAGGCAGTCTGCAGAGGCTTAGATACAAGGTAATCACAAAGGTAAAAAGTTTATTAAAATAACGGTGTTGGTTATGCAAAACTGGGGAATGGGTAATAAAGAGATTATCTATCTTTTTAAACAATAATAATTCTGGAGTAGACTGTCCCTTTAGATCAGATAACAGAAACAAGAAAAAAAAACAATAAACAATTCTATCAGGGAAATGTAAAAAAGATTGCGGGGGACAAACAACTCATAAAAAAATACACCAAAATCAGGTCAATAAATACATTCTGAATTGTTATTCAATTACAAATGCAAGAACATTTTTTTCATATTTAGGGCTAGATTACAAGTGGGACGTATCTGTAAACGGGCAAATTCGCCTGTTTATGGGAGCACAATAAATAACCATCCATTACAAGTGGCTGGTTATTGCTAACACAAGCTGGCCGTAGCAATTAGCGCACAGAAAATTAACCAGAGATCTAATCTCCGATCTTTAGATGGTTAATTTTATAAATGTTATATATTATCTTGTTTTAAAAATTTGAACTTGGGTTCAGATTGTTTTGTATAAAACAGATTAGATGCTTAATTATGTTGATAACAAATAATACTTGCTCTATTATGGATAATGTAAAGAGGCCTTGAATTTTTACAATTAATGAGCTGATTTAATATTGCATGTTATTTGCGAGTTAATTGTGTTGATTTTACGTATATATTTATTGTATTAAAGTTGCCTTTTAAAACTGATTTAGTCATCAATTGTTTCAAATTGTTTTTAATATCTGGAATTCTGCATAAGTAACCAACAAGAAAAGCTATCTGACAAATTAGCAAATTATTATACAACAAATACAGCTGCAGTTTGGGTAAGTTTTTCATCTTTTTTACACAAATTTAATAATTTAACAATATTACATAAATCAGAGTGCTAGTTATGGTTGCAAATTAAACTAATCACTTTCTTCTGGAAGTAAAAAGTTCAGTTTCAGTAGTCATGCATTTACCCCTGCTTAATTAGATGCCGGTATCTCACCGTCAGAAGGTATAAAATTATTAATTTAATTTGTTTACTTGGTATACTTAATATGATAATGAATATTGGTTTGATTTCTATGTAACTGATTTCCGTTTTGAGTGAATAGTAGGTTTAACCTGCTCCTAATATAGGACTAGATTACAAGTGGAGCGCTAATTTATTGTGCGGGCAAATTCGGCCATTTACATGTGCATGATAAATAACCAGTCATTACAAGTAGCTGGTTATTGCTACCGGGAACTTGCGGTAGCAATAAGCGCTTTGAAAATTAAACAGAAATCATATCTCTGGTTAATTTTCCAGAGATGCCCCAATTGGCCCCAAAATAAAGTATATATATATATTTTTTATTAAAAACAAAGTAGCCTTTTTTTTATTAAAAAAACGCACAAAGCAAAAGTTGGTGGGAGTGGGGTGTTAGAAAAAAAATGTCACTGAAAAGTGCATTTACATTGTGGTCTATGGGGAACTGTGTGTTCCCTGCAAATATATATGTACATGCTTATTATATACATATATATTTATATGTTAATATGTGTATATATATATATACACATATTAACACATAAATATATATGTACTGTTTATATTTATATACGTATATAAGAAAAAGAGCAATTAATGATGGTTAAAAAGCGCTCTGCTATGGCCACTTATTTCAAGGCAAAGTATGTGAAAGTTCTTCTTAAAACAAAACAGTTCTTAATAAATAGTAGTATATTGTTATTAAGATTTTCTTTTGTTGTTAATTCCGTCAGTGTGTATAATGAAGTAAGGATTTCCTGCTTACCAGCTCCAACCTCAATCTTATGAGGTAAGGTGTCTGCTCTGCGTGATTTAAAGATGGTTCTGTCTTTTTAACCCTGGTATCCTTAAGTTTTCTTGGTCCACTTTATTTTTCATTCTGTTGGCAGTAGTCTTTGTATTCAATGGTAATACTGGACTCTCTGCTGTTCTTTCATGAGCTGGTGAGAATCTTTTTATCCCCTCAGGTTGTTAAGAGCAATAGGCCCAGGTACCCAGAGTTTATGCGGGAAAAGAGAAAAACACATATAGCATAGTATGACATAAAATTTATTGTGTACAAATATTATTATGCTTACATTTATAAACCTCAATCCATGATGAGGTAAGCAAATAGCATTCTAAAAAATGTATAAAGATGTTTCCAGGTAAGACCTTGATGATAAAAGGTTGTCACTTGTTTGTATAGTCTATGACTATTCTTATTAGCTTCTAATATAATTTAAGGGCTGATAGTTCAAAGATGTATACAATTACACATGGAATCCAGCTGTAGCATATATGTAAAAAGCAGTCTTAGTGCCGTGTTATAGTAAAAACGGAGGGTGATCAGCTGTTATAAAACAAAACAAACTGTCTGTCGGTTGGAGAATAGCCTGTCTGCCCACTAGTATCGTCCTTACGCGTTTCGAAGTTGCAACAAATTTCTTTGTCAAAGGAAAGTGGTTTAGACAGGAGTCCGGCTCTTTGTGTTTAAAAAGGTAAAGGGACACTCAATCAAAATTAAACTTTCATTATTCAGATAGAGCATGCAATTTTAAACAACTTTCCAATTTACTTCCATTAACAAAATGTGCACAGTCTTTTTTATATTTACACTTTTTGAGTCACCAGCTCCTACTGAGCATGTGCAAGAATAAGTGTGTATGCATTTGTGAATGGCTGATTGCTGTCACATGGTACGTGTATTCATTTGTGATTGGCTGATGGCTGTCACATGGTACAGGGGGAATGGAAAAAGACATAACTTTTAAAAATGTCAGAAAAAAAATCTACTACTCATTTGAAGTTCAGACTAAGTGCTATTGCATTGTCTTGTTATCTTGCATTTGTTGATTATACAAATCTACAGTGTTGACTGGTCCTTTAAGTGGACGTGTTTTTCCTCTATTCTCCATTTCGGCTTGTGACGTGTGACGTCATGATGTTACGTACACTACAGAGGCCTGTAGAGACAATTCTGTCTATAATTGCTATGGGAACAATACGTGTATTTCCCTAGGTACTTATGTTGGGTCCTAAAGTCCTTATGTTTGTATATGTTGTATTGCTTATTGTTAATTGGGAGCAAAAATACTTTAGATTTAGTTAACAAGTATTACCTGTCTTGAATGGTGACTTCTCAAACCATAGCTTGTTATAAGTACTTTTGTTTTTTCCAAATATGTATAAATAAAATAAATTTTTCCTAAAATAAATCCATTTTGTTTCTGATGTTTTTAAAATTAATGTGTACTTTGTAAATGTTCCTTATTATATTTTGTGTTTGATTACCCTAATGAACCTAATGCATTTTATATAAATAGCAGGATAAGGCTGGACTGAGGGGAATTATTTGTCTTCCTATTTTTAGTCATACTTGTTGATATCTTTATATATATATATATATATATATATATATATATATATATATATACCTTATGAGTGTATGTTTTCAAATTTACTCCCTTTCTTTATGAAATATGACCTTAAGTTCTATATGAATGGGATAATATTATGTACAGTTTATTGAACATAGTGTACACCGAAAAGGGATTTTTTTTTTTTTTAAATCTTTGGTATAAAATATTAAGATTTATATTGTATATTGCGTTTCCAGTTTATAATGTTCTATACTAGTTTGATATTCTTTAATGTATATTTTTTAGGTCTGTATCCTTATAGAAAGGCTGCTAGATCAATATCCTCATTGAGTCCCGCTGGGTTCATGGTTCCCATATAATGGATCGAGTAGGTTTCGTGTTGCCTCAACCTTTGAAACCTGTTACCCCCTCTATTAGGAACTTGGACTTGTTCTAAAATTGTTCCTTTAATGAATATTTGGTCCTGATTATGCATTTTTTTTAAATGTCTGAATACACTATGAAAGAAAAAATGAGGAGAAAAGCGACAGTATACAAGCACTCTTGTTGCAATCAATGGGTCATATAGAGGGTGGCGGGAAGAGTCGCCTAGGTCAGGTTAAATATAAAACATAACGTTTATTTGGATTAGTTAATATATACAATAAGATGTATAAGGTGTATCCCTACGAGTTAATGTAGTGTCTTAAAACTTAGATTAAAAATGTTAGAAGGAGATCGATATCCATAGAAACTATATATAACTGAAGTGCTATAATCCACACAGTTTCAGTGCAAACTTTTTATAAACTCACATTATTGTGTTCCCTGTTATAATAATATCTTATGAGATAATAGTTAATTTATTATGTGTATAATATATATCAAAAGTTGAGTGAAAAGCATAAAGTGAACCTTATTACCACCTTTATATACAAAAAACTGTTAACCTGCAATTCCACCTTAAACCTAAGAAGGTGTGCCTCCATGGAACCTACCTTAATTACCTAACCAATAAGATCACAAGAAACACCTTTATAAGGAAGCACTCAACCTGTCTGGAGTATCTTGATAAAGTCCCCAGAGGGTGAAACGCGTAGATTTTACTCCAGACTTTTCTACTACCACTTTTCTACAACCACATTTAAAGAAAGTCTTACAAACTCCAAAAAGCTGCGATCCAGCCCCTCAAGTGGACTCTCTAATTTTCATGATTTAGGAGCCAAAACCACAAGGAGGACCAAGGATCTGATCAGCGAGAAAGTGGAGCACAGCTTTTCTTTCTAACAGTGGATCCCCAACACCGCACACCAAAGTGCAGTAGAAAAAAGTTTTTTACAGCTGCAGTTCAAACATCTTGAAAAAGATCACTTACATCTGAACACGCTAAACATCCAGCGTGCACAGTCACAGCCTATCCTAAGAGAGGTGTGACCCCTAACCACCAATCAGGAACGGAGGCTTGTTTGTTATCTCACGTTAAGCCGCAAAGGAACAAAACTGAGAAGAAAGCTCACAGAACATCGGCACTTACACGATTCCCAACAGACATTTGTAAGGTACCTTACAGCTTGCTTTAATCCCAAGGTGGCATTTTTTGTTTATCAAGTTATAATCAGAGACCATATACTGTCAAGTCACTCGACTTACTGAAAAAAGTTCATAGGGAGACGTCCCTTGTTTTATTTGCTTTTATTTGTTTTATTTGCCATATATCTTTTAGTTAATCCTAAAGTTTTATTGTTGACAGTAAATTTAGTTTAATAAAATAGTTTTAACCCTTCTACATCTTTCTTTATTTTTTGGATATAGTTATATCCATTTCTAATCACTGTTAATTGGATCGTCACTAGCTTCACTTACACTTATTTACTCCTCATAACCTATTCACGAACACTATCCACTTCATCTGTAATTACAGATTTAGTAATATTATTCTTTATAAAACATTAAGAAAATATTTTATACCAGTCAACACATAGGACTTAAATCCTAAATATCCGTTGTCTGAGACACTTAGATACTATTGTTTATACACCTGATACAAATCTAAATCACTTATAATATCTCACTTAGATAAGTTACACATATAATGGTAGCATAAATCCTAGCTTAATTTATAAGCGCCAGTGGAAATCCAAACTCTTACAATTGTTCTCAACCTAAACTACTGAGGAGGAGTAGTTTCCCCCATCCACCAGGCATACAGGATTTTTTAGTAAGCGCCAACCCTCTATTCACTATATCAGTGCAAACTTAAATAAGGCTCAATGCCACAATATTAACTGCAAAGGGGATTGACCCCATCAACAATATTAACTAAATTAGTGCAAGAAAAGAGCTCAAGTAAGCACCGGTCTGTGTGGAAATGGATCAATGTCAAAACAATTGCCCAATTAATGGATATTGTCCCTTGTTTAACGCCTGATGCGCATTTCGCTGTTGTACCGGCTTCCTCAAAGGCTAACCCGATCGCGGTAACTCTCCTGGCCTTTAAATCCATTGTTAGCCAATCAGAGAGGAGTGTGGGCTCACACCGCAGGAGTCAACCTATCCGATGTGTGTGTTCCCATTGGATGGAGAACAACACATGATTGAAACGTCATTGCTAAATGTAAACAAAAATATGGTCACAATTGTATCAAAGTATTTGTGAATCTGGGATTTATAAATACATGCATTCGTATTTGTCACTGTATCGGACACTTAGCGTTTATTAACCGTTATACACTGTTACTTGAACATAGTGTCTGTTTCTCAGATCTCATAATATCAGATGGTTGGCATTTATCATCAAATCTCCATTGTCAAAGGATAAGTATAATAATCTCACTGTATATAATATTGGAAAATACTGGCTTGCATACTCCTTCAGATCAATCCGATATCGGCATGTTTGCCCACTAGCAAGCCACTGATAGGTTCATTCTAAAATTAGCATAGACATGTGACAGTTACCAATATTTCGGTCAATTAGTAATCGTATACTTAATGTAACATCATACTTAACAGTATGTCAGGGTCCATTGCGTATCTTATTATGTATCAAAATGGATATGCTGTAAAAAATAAATAAAGTATAAATGATATGATTCCCCATATGTCATACTCATCCTTCACAGTAGACAAAAATATCTGAACGTGCGTATAGTTTAAACTGTCTATTAATGCTGATAAGAGTACGGTATGATAAGAAGCTATTTTCATATGACAAATATGCATCCATTAATATCATCAATATAGTGTGTTGCATTGATGATGATCCTCTATGATAAGAAAAGTCCAAGGTACACGTATAGTACATATTCATATTGCAGCTATTAGTTTAAGGCACATTTATATGTATTTACATTTTGTTGTTTGAAGCAAAATAGAACCTCTATCACTGGGCAATTTCAATTAATTCTTATCTGATTTTCAACTTATATCATAACTTTTCACCATATAAAACTATGTAGCAATATGTGGAATTCATTGTTCTTAAAGCCTTTCCATTGCGATCAAGGTTATCTTGTAGATTGGGTTAATAGCGAGGCAATGGGGTAACCCCTTTGAGTTGATGATTATATTGTGGTTCTGTTCCAATAAAATTATTTGGCTGTTTGTTTGCAATAAGCCAAAGCTGTATATTATAATAGAATATAAAATAGTGTTTTGCTATCTGGATTATAAAAATGAGCTAAAACCATCCTGCTCATTCAGTCCATGTGGTACAAGCATATTGAGCCAGAATATCCAACGGCATTCAGCCTGTAATAGCATGGTCTCCACATCACCACCTCTTATCCCTGGTTTGATCACTTGCAATACACAAACTTGCACATGTGGCCTTGTGCCATGTTGATGTAAGTAATGTCGGGCCACAGGGGTTAATTTCTTGTCTTTCAGTTTATCTGATTCACAGTTTTTTATACAGTTAATGTGTTCATCTATCCTTACGCGAAGCTCGCGTGTCGTGATTCCAATGTATCTTTTCCCACAGTTGCACAGTAAACAGTATACAACATTCTTGGTTTTATAGTTTGCAAATCCATACATATACAGGTGGCCCTCATTTTACAACGGTTCAATTTACACCTTTTCAGAATAACAACCTTTTTTTCCAGTCTTGTGACTGCTATTGAAAAGCATTGAGAAGCAGTGCATTTATTAAAATAGCCAGTAGGTGGAGCTGTCCGCTTGTGTTGCAGCAAAGCCAAGCAAGCTGAAATTAATCAGTTTAACCAGACCTGAGCAATTGAGCAGATTTCAAAGGAACAAGATCTTACTGTCTATAAATCAGTCCAGATTGGAATGCATAGAAAGAACTGTTTGCAGAAAAATGCAAGTAAAGTCTGTGTTGTTTGATTATTTTATTAGGTTTATAATGCTGTTTAGCAAATGTTTTTGTTCATTTAACTTAGTTTAATTATATATTCTGTGTTGTGTGATGTTTTTATTAGGTTTATAATGCTGCTTAGCATTTAAAGTCTTCATTTCAAAGCTTTAAAAATAATGTATTAGGTGTTACTTATGACAATTTTGAAAGGGTCCGGGAACCTATCTCCCTCACTTCCCATTGACTTACATTATAAACTGGGTTTCAATTTACAACGGTTTCGATTTACCATTCCTTCTGGAACCTATCCCCGGCGTAAAATGAGGGCTACCTGTATTTAGAACCAATTACGGTATGAAACTCTCTTTCATTATTAATGTATTTGAAAAAAACTGCACCCCCCACAGGGGTAAGTACCGCTTATGTTCTTATTATGTGGTTTCTTTCTCACAAAATGACTTTGCGTCAGTCGGTTTCCAATATTTGGTGCTCTCCTCCAACTTGTTTTAATTTTCTCACCTACATATTTGGAAAGAACGATATCTGACTTCAAGATATCCACATGTTTGTTCAATATTTTGTGAATGGTATTGTACTCAGCATTATACGTGGTCACAAATCTCACAGATTCTTCCACACCTCTTTATTTGAATTTTGGGGTCAATAGGGAGTCTCGAGATGTTCTTTTTGCTCTCTGAAAGGCAGTGCAAATGATTTTTCGAGTGTATCCTCTATCTTTCAGTCTTTTTTGGAGCTCTTTCGCTCTCTGGTAGAAAATATTGTCATCCGTACAATTTCACCTCAGTCTAAGGAACTCCCCTATTGGGATACCTTTTTTAGTTTGTATGGTATGACAACTGTCGAATTGTAAAGTAGAATTTGTGGCAGTTTCCTTTCTGTACAGATCAGTTTTGAGCTTAAATTCGTCATCCTTATAGATAGTTATGTCAAGAAATTCAACTTGTTGCACACTTGCATTAAAAGTTATCTTCAGATTGAGATCATTAGTGTTCAATATTCCAATGAATTCTTTAAATTCTGTAAGGCTCCCTGTCCAGATAATGAACAGGTTGTCTATGTAACGACTCCACAGATTGATGTATCTAGTATATTGTTGTAAATTATCATCAAATACTATCTCACACTCCCACCATCCTAAATAGATGTTTGCATACGTGGGGGCACAGGAGGAGCCCATTGCAGTGCCCTGGACCTGCAAATAGAATTTGTCATTGAACACAAAATAATTGTGTGATAACACACATTTCAGTAAGGAGAGAATAAAATCATTTCGTTCTTTGTTCTCATTTGATTTAATTCCCAGGAAATATTTGACTGCTTCACATCCATTCTTATGATTAATAGATGTATAAAGTGACTCTACGTCACAAGTGATAAGTATAGTTTCACTACCTAGTACAATAGCATTGTTTTTATTAAGAATGTCCATAGTATCTCTCATGTATGATGGTAAAGAGAGTACAATATCTCATAAGTAGAGATCCAAGTATCTGCTGGCCTGTTCACAAAGGCTTCCTATACTGGAGACTATAGGTCTGCCAGGAGGTTTGTTTTTGTTTTTATGTACTTTGGGTAGTAAGTACAGAGTTGATACCCTTGGATTTTTTACCTGCAAAAACTGCCATTCCTTTTGACTGATCACTCCCCTTATTTTAGCATCCATTATGAGTTTGTTATAAGAGTTCAGATATTCAGAGGTTGGATTTGAGAACAAATATTTATAGCATTTTTTATCATTAAGCTGTCGTAATGCTTCTTGTATATATTGTTCCTTCTCCCAAATCACAATATTGCCCCCTTTATCCGACGCCTTAACTACAATGTCATCCCATTTGTTAATTTCAGATAAGGCCAATGTTTCTTCCTTACTTAAGTTAGAAATGTTAGTGTCTTTAATGTTCATGAAGTCTTTCATTACCATCTGAAGAAAGACTTCTAGTTGGGGCATCTTACTAATTGTGGGCATGAATTTAGATTTAAGTCTGAGCTTTTTGTCTAATAGTGCTGTAGGATCTGATGACTCTATACCTTCACTCTCATTCCAAAGTTGGATAAGGGTATCTAATGTTCTTATCTCATCCATGATGGGGTCGCTTTGTTTATCAAACATTCTTTTGAGGGCTAATTTCCTGCAAAATAAGTGTAGGTCCTTTATAAGTTCAAATTTGTCTAGGGATGGTGTAGGTGAAAAAGACAAACCCTTTGAGAGCATTTGGAGGTGAATTGGAGTAAGTGTACGTTTGGAGAGATTAATAACTTGGAGCAATTTTTTATGATCTACCATTTTGGTCATCTCCTCCAATCCTCCCTGCGTCTGTACTGATTCTCTTTCGTGTAACCCCATCTGGTTCTGTCTCTCAGGGTCCAATCTGCCCCCTTTGCCCCTTCTGGTCGGTCTTTTTCCACTAGATCTAACTGATCTGTTTTTCTTCCTAAAAAACTGCTATTACTACTGATGGGGTTACTATTCATTGTATCAGAATCACTATCCTCCATAGCAGACGATTCGCAATCTGATTGCGAAACATTTTTTGGAGTGAGGCTATTGATAGGACGACATCTGGGTTGTTTGTCGTCCCAAGTAAATATGCGGCCTTTCTCAAAATCTTTTATATCTCGCCTCATTTTGCTACATTTGGTTTGAATGATTTCTTTCTCCATTTTATCCAATTCATCCCTCAATGTTTTATAAGCTTCTTTAAACTTCTCTAGTCCCTCAAATTTTTCTAATTTGGTATTGTATTCTGTAATTTCCTTATCAAATTCGTTCATAACTTCAGCTTCATAATCTGAAAGTATCGCATCCAGGATCTCAGAACAATTAATCAAAGCCTGGTCCCATCTATCTTTGTACGTGTCTATATGGAATGAGAAAGTGGGAAATAATCTGACCCTTAAGCCCCTGGGTATGATATGCTTAGCCAGATATTTATCATAGGAGTTTTTGTTCCAAAACAATCGTGTATGTTTTTTTAAAAGATGGCCCAAGGCTTTAAGGCCATCCTCCCAATTTTCTATTTCAGTTGTTAATATAGAATCTTTTTCACAAAAAGATGCAAACGTTTTATCAAGATTTTTTGACGTTGGTCAGGTCTATTTTTATAGTCTGTGGATAGGTTAAGTGACATGATTTTAAATGTTATATGTATGACGATATCCCAATAAAGGAAATGCTGTCATAAACAGCCAATACAATGAATGAAGAAAAATAGAAGAAATGGGATAACGTTAATCAATGGGAGCCCCTAATGTTAACCACTAATATTTGAATGAATTATTGATCTGAAAACTAGATCTAACTATGATTCAATAAATTCAATTATGTGAGATGGGGGGGGGGGTGCTAACTCTCAAGTAATATCAAAGAAAAAATGAGGAGAAAAGCGACAGTATACAAGCACTCTTGTTGCAATCAATGGGTCATATAGAGCGGGAAGAGTCGCCTAGGTCAGGTTAAATTTAAAACATAACGTTTATTTGGATTTGTTAATATATACAATAAGATGTATAAGGTGTATCCCTACAAGTGTATGTAGTGTCTTAAAACTTAGATTAAAAATGTGAGATCGATATCCATAGAAACTTTATATAACTGAAGTGCTATAATCCACACACTTTCAGTGCAAACTTAAATAAGGCTCAATGCCACAATATTAACTGCAAAGGGGATTGACCCCCATCAACAATATTAACTAAATTAGTGCATAAAAGAGCTCAAGTAAGCACCGGTCTGTGTGGAAATGGAACAATGTCCAAACAATTGCCCAATTAATAAGTCACAAGATAAATGGATATCGTCCCTTGTTTAACGCCTGATGCACATTTCTCCATTGTACCGGCTTCCTCAAAGGCTAACCTGATCGCGGTAACTCTCCTGGTCTTTAAATCCATTGTTAGCCAATCAGAGAGGAGTGTGCGCTCACACCCCAGGAGTCAACCTATTCAATGTGTGTGTTCCCATTGGATGGAGAACAACACGTGATTGAAACGTCATTGCTAAATGTAAAAAAAGATTCAAGTGAACCACCCTATTGTGGCCACCATCTGATTGGTGTGTAAAGTATTAATAGTATAATTCATACTGATATCAAGTGCATGATGATTGTTTTAATCAAAAGTACATAGTAGATAATAAGCATAAAGGGTATGAGATAGTAGTTTATACCCAATATGGTCACAATTGTATCAAAGTATATGTGAATCTGGGATTTATAAATACATGCATTCGTATTTGTCACTGTATCGGACACTTAGCGTTTATTAACCGTTATACACTGTTACTTGATCATAGTGTCTGTTTCTCAGATCTAATAATATCAGATGGTTGGCATTTATCATCAAATCTCCATTGTCAAAGGATTAGTATAATAATCTCACTGTATATAATATTGGAAAAAACTGGCTTGCATACTCCTTCAGATCAATCCGATATCGGCATGTTTGCCCACTAGCAAGCCACTGATAGGTTCATTCTCAAATTAGCATAGATATGTGATAGTTACTAATATTTCGGTCAATTAGTAATCGTATACTTAATGTAACATCATACTTAACAATATGTCAGGGTCCATTGCGTATCTTATTATGTATCAAAACGGATATGCTGTAAAAAATAAATAAAGTATAAATTATATGATTCCCCATATGTCATACTCATTCTTCACAGTAGACACAAATATCTGAACGTGCACATAGTTTAAACTGTCTATTAATGCTGATAAGAGTACGGTATGATAAGAAGCTATTTTCATATGACAAATATGCATCCATTAATATCATCAATATAGTGTGTTGCATTGATGATGATCCTCTGTGATAAGAAAAGTCCAAGGTACACGTATAGTACATTTTCGTATTGCAGCTATTAGTTTAAGGCACATTTATATGTATTTACATTTTGTTGTTTGAAGCAAAATAGAACCTCTATCACTGGGCAATTTCAATTAATTCTTATCTCATTTCCAACTTATATCATAACTTTTCACCATATAAAACTATGTAGCAATATGTGGAATTCATTGTTCTTAAAGCCTTTCCATTGCGATCAAGGTTATCTTGTAGATTGGGATAATAGCGAGGCAATGGGGTAACCCCTTTGAGTTGATGATTATATTGTGGTTCTGTTCCAATAAAATTATTTGGCTGTTTGTTTGCAATAAGCCAAAGCTGTATATTATAATAGAATATAAAAACATAATTTATGCTTACCTGATAAATTTATTTCTCTTGTAGTGTATCCAGTCCACGGATCATCCATTACTTGTGGGATATTCTCCTTCCCAACAGGAAGTTGCAAGAGGATCACCCACAGCAGAGCTGCTATATAGCTCCTCCCCTCACTGCCATATCCAGTCATTCGACCGAAACAAGCCGAGAAAGGAGAAAACCATAGGGTGCAGTGGTGACTGTAGTTTTAATAAATTTTAGACCTGCCTTAAAAGGACAGGGTGGCCGTGGACTGGATACACTACAAGAGAAATAAATTTATCAGGTAAGCATAAATTATGTTTTCTCTTGTTAAGTGTATCCAGTCCACGGATCATCCATTACTTGGGGGATACCAATACCAAAGCTAAAGTACACGGATGATGGGAGGGACAAGGCAGGATTAAATGGAAGGAACCACTGCCTGAAGAACCTTTCTCCCAAAAACAGTCTCTGAAGAAGCAAAAGTATCAAATTTGTAAAATTTTGAAAAGGTGTGAAGCGAAGACCAAGTCGCAGCCTTGCAAATCTGTTCAACAGAGGTCTTATTTTTAAAGGCCCAGGTGGAAGCCACAGCTCTAGTAGAATGAACTGTAATCCTTTCAGGGGGCTGCTGTACAGCAGTCTCATAGGCTAGACGTATTATGCTCCGAAGCCAAAAGGAAAGAGAGGTTGCCGAAGCTTTTTGACCTCTCCTCTGTCCAGAGTAAACAACAAACAGGGAAGATGTTTGACGAAAATCTTTAGTAGCTTTTAAGTAAAACTTCAAGGCACGGACTATGTCCAGATTATGTAAAAGACGTTCCTTCTTTGAAGAAGGATTAGGACACAATGATGGAACAACAATCTCTTGATTGATATTCTTGTTAGAAACCACCTTAGGTAAAAACCCAGGTTTGGTACGCAGAACTACCTTATCTGCATGAAAAATCAGATAAGGAGAATCACATTGTAAGGCAGATAGCTCAGAGACTCTCCGAGCCAAGGAAATAGCCATCAAAAACAGAACTTTCCAAGATAAAAGTTTAATATCAAGGGAATGAAGGGGTTCAAACGGAACTCCTTGAAGAACTTTAAGAACCAAGTTTAAGCTCCACGGGGGAGCAACAGGTTTAAACACAGGCTTAATTCTAACCAAAGCCTGACAAAATGCCTGGACGTCTGGAACCTCTGCCAGACGCTTGTGCAAAAGAATAGACAGAGCAGAAATCTGTCCTTTTAAGGAACTAGCTGATAATCCTTTGTCCAAACCCTCTTGGAGAAAGGACAATATCCTAGGAATCCTAACCTTACTCCATGAGTATTTCTTGGATTCACACCAATAAAGATATTTATGCCATATCTTGTGGTAGATTTTCCTGGTGACAGGCTTTCATGCCTGTATTAAGGTATCAATGACTGACTCGGAGAAGCCACTCCTTGATAGAATCAAGCGTTCAATCTCCATGCAGTCAGTCTCAGAGAAATTAGATTTGGTTGATTGAAAGGACCTTGTATTAGAAGATCCTGTCTCAGAGGCAGAGTCCATGGTGGAAAGGATGACATGTCCACTAGGTCTGCATACCAGGTCCTGCGTGGCCACGCAGGCGCTATCAGAATCACTGATGCTCTCTCCTGTTTGATCTTGGCAATCAGTCGAGGGAGCAGAGGAAACGGTGGAAACACATAAGCCAGGTTGAAGAACCAAGGCACTGCTAGAGCATCTATCAGCGTCGCTTCTGGGTCCCTGGACCTGGATCCGTAACAAGGAAGCTTGGTGTTCTGGCGAGATGCCATGAGATCCAATTCTGGTTTGCCCCAACGATGGACCAGTTGAGCAAACACCTCCTGATGGAGTTCCCACTCCCCTGGATGAAAAGTCTGACGACTTAGAAAATCCGCCTCCCAGTTCTCTACGCCTGGGATGTGGATCGCTGACAGGTGGTAGGAGTGAGACTCTGCCCAGCGAATTATCTTTGAGACTTCTAACATCGCTAGGGAACTCCTGGTTCCCCCTTGATGGTTGATGTAAGCCACAGTCGTGATGTTGTCCGACTGAAATCTGATGAACCTCGAACCTAGAAGAGCATTGAATATTGCTCTTAACTCCAGAATATTTATTGGGAGGAGTTGCTCTTAACTCCAGAATATTTATTGGGAGGAGTTTCTCCTCCTGAGTCCATGATCCCTGAGCCTTCAGGGAGTTCCAGACTGCACCCCAACCTAGAAGACTGGCATCTGTTGTTACAATCGTCCAATCTGGCCTGCGAAAGGACATACCCTTGGACAGATGGACCCAAGATAGCCACCAGAGAAGAGAATCTCTGGTCTCTTGATTCAGATTTAGTAGGGGGGACAAATCTGAGTAATCCCCATTCCACTGACTTAGCATGCATAATTGCAGCGGTCTGAGATGCAGGCGCGCAAATGGCACTATGTCCATTGCCGCTAACATTAAACCAATTACTTCCATGCACTGAGCCACTGACGGGCGTGGAATGGAATGAAGGACACGGCAAGCATTTAGAAGTTTTGATAACTTGGACTCCGTCAGGTAACTTTTCATCTCTACAGAATCTATAAGAGTCCCTAGGAAGGAGAGTCTTGTGAGTGGGGATAGAGAACTCTTTTCCACGTTCACTTTCCACCCATGCTACCTCAGAAATGCCAGAACTATCTCTGTATGAGACTTGGCAATTTGAAAGCTTGACGCCTGTATCAGGATGTCGTCTAGATAAGGAGCCACCGCTATGCCTCGCGGTCTTAGAACCGCCAGAAGTGAGCCCAGAACCTTTGTAAAAATTCTCGGGGCTGTGGCCAACCCGAAGGGAAGAGCTACAAATTGGTAATGCCTGTCTAGAAAGGCAAACCTTAGGAACCGATGATGATCTTTGTCAATCGGTATGTGAAGGTAGGCATCCTTTAAGTCCACTGTGGTCATGTACTGACCCTCTTGGATCATGGGTAGGATGGTCCAAATAGTTTCCATTTTGAATGATGGAACTCTGAGGAATTTGTTTAAGATCTTTAGATCCAAAATTGGTCTAAAGGTTCCCTCTTTCTTGGGAACCACAAACAGATTTGAATAAAACCCCTGTCCTTGTTCCGTCCGCGGAACTGGATGGATCACTCCCATTACTAGGAGGTCTTGCACACAGCTTAGCAATGCCTCTTTCTTTATCTGGTTTGCTGATAACCTTGAAAGATGAAATCTCCCTTGTGGAGGTGAAGCTTTGAAGTCCAGAAGATATCCATGAGATATGATCTCCAACGCCCAGGGATCCTGAACATCTCTTGCCCACGCCTGGGCGAAGAGAGAAAGTCTGCCCCCCACTAGATCCGTTTCCAGATAGGGGGCCGTTTCTTCATGCTGTCTTGGGGGCAGCAGCGGGCTTTCTGGCCTGCTTGCCCTTGTTCCAGGACTGGTTAGGTTTCCAGGCCTGTCTGGAATGAGCAACAGTTCCTTCTTGTTTTGAAGCGGAGGAAGTTGATGCTGCTCCTGCCTTGAAATTTCAAAAGGCACGAAAATTAGACTGTTTGGCCTTTGATTTGGCCCTGTCCTGAGGAAGGGTATGACCCTTACCTCCAGTAATGTCAGCAATAATTTCCTTCAAGCCAGGCCCGAATAAGGTCTGCTCCTTGAAAGGAATGTTGAGTAATTTAGACTTTGAAGTCACGTCAGCTGACCAGGATTTAAGCCATAGCGCCCTACGCGCCTGGATGGCGAATCCGGAATTCTTAGCCGTTAGTTTAGTCAAATGAACAATGGCATCAGAAACAAATGAGTTAGCTAGCTTAAGCGTTCTAAGCTTGTCAATAATTTCAGTCAATGGAGCTGTATGGATGGCCTCTTCCAGGGCCTCAAACCAGAATGCCGCTGCAGCAGTGACAAGTGCAATGCATGCAAGGGGCTGTAAAATAAAACCTTGTTGAATAAACATTTTCTTAAGGTAACCCTCCAATTTTTTATCCATTGGATCTGAAAAAGCACAACTATCCTCAAACGGGATAATGGTACGCTTTGCTAAAGTAGAAACTGCTCCCTCCACCTTAGGGACCGTCTGCCATAAGTCCCGTGTAGTGGCATCTATTGGAAACATTTTTCTAAAAATAGGAGGTGGGGAAAAAGGCACACCCGGTCTATCCCACTCCTTGCTAATAATTTCTGTAAGCCTTTTAGGTATAGGAAAAACATCAGTACACACCGGCACCGCATAGTATTTATCCAGCTTACACTATTTCTCTGGTACTGCAACTGCGTTACAGTCATTCAGAGCAGCTAATACCTCCCCAAGCAATACACGGAGGTTCTCAAGCTTAAATTTAAAATTAGAAATCTCTGAATCAGGTTTCCCCGAGTCAGAGATGTCACCCACAGACTGAAGCTCTCCGTCCTCATGTTTTGCATATTGTGACGCAGTATCAGACATGGCTCTTACAGCATCTGCGCGCTCTGTATCTCTTCTAACCCCAGAGCTATCGCGCTTGCCTCTTAATTCAGGCAATCTGGATAATACCTCTGACAGGGTATTATTCATGATTGTAGCCATGTCCTGCAAGGTAATCGCTATGGGCGTCCCTGATGTAATTGGCGCCATACTAGCGTGCGTCCCCTGAGCGGGAGGCGAAGGGTCTGACACGTGGGGAGAGTTAGTCGGCATAACTTCCCCCTCGATAGAACCCTCTGGTGACAATTCTTTTATAGATAAAGACTGATCTTTACTGTTTAAGGTGAAATCAATACATTTAGTACACATTCTCCTATGGGGCTCCACCATGGCTTTAAAACATAATGAACAAGTTTCCTCTGTGTCAGACATGTTTATACAGACTAGCAATGAGACTAGCAAGCTTGGAAAACACTTTAAAACAAGTTTACAAGCAATATAAAAAACGTTACTGTGCCTTTAAGAAACACAAATTTTGTCAAAATTTGAAATAACAGTGAAAAAAGGCAGTTACACGAACAAAATTTTTACAGTGTATGTAACAAGTTAGCAGAGCATTGCACCCACTTGCAAATGGATGATTAACCCCTTAATACCAAAAACGGAATAATAAATGACAAAAACGTTTTTCAAACAGTCACAACAACTGCCACAGCTCTACTGTGGCTTTTTACCTCCCTCAAAAACGACTTTGAAGCCCTTTGAGCCCTCCAGAGATGTCCTGGAACATGCAGGAAGAAGCTGGATTTCTGTGTCTGTAATTTTCTGCGCAAAAAAGCACTAAAATAGGCCCCTCCCACTCATATTACAACAGTGGAAAGCCTCAGAAAACTGTTTCTTGGCAAAAATCAAGCCAGCCATGTGGAAAAAACTAGGCCCCAATAAGTTTTATCACCAAACATATATAAAAAACGATTAAACATGCCAGATTCACATATACTTTGATACAATTGTGACCATATTGGGTATAAACTACTATCTCATACCCTTTATGCTTATTATCTACTATGTACTTTTGATCAAAACAATCATCATGCACTTGATATCAGTATGAATCATACTATTAATACTTTACACACCAATCAGATGGTGGCCACAATAGGGTGGTTCAATCATTATACAGTGAGGCTGGTTGTCGGGACTGATGCTCTAAACATATTTCGGTTCACTTGAATCTTTGTTTACATTTAGCAATGACGTTTCAATCACGTGTTGCTCTCCATCCAATGGGAACACACACATCGGATAGGTTGACTCCTGAGGTGTGAGCGCACACTCCTCTCTGATTGGCTAACAATGGATTTAAAGGCCAGGAGAGTTACCACGATTGGGTTAGCCTTTGAGGAAGCTGGTACAATGGCGAAATGCGCATCAGGCGTTAAACAAAGGACGATATCCATTTATCTTGTGACATTAATTGGGCAATTGTTTGGACATTGTTCCATTTCCACACAGACCGGTGCTTACTTGAGCTCTTTTATGCACTAATTTAGTTAATATTGTTGATGGGGTCAATCTCCTTTGCAGTTAATATTGTGGCATTGAGCCTTATTTAACTTTGCACTGAAACTGTGTGGATTATAGCACTTCAGTTATATATAGTTTCTATGGATATCGATCTCCTTCTAACATTTTTAATCTAAGTTTTAAGACACTACATACACTCATAGGGATACACCTTATACATCTTATTGTATATATTAACTAATCCAAATAAAAGTTATGTTTTATATTTAACCTGACCTAGGCGACTCTTCCCGCCACCCTCTATATGACCCATTGATTGCAACAAGAGTGCTTGTATATTGTTGCTTTTCTCCTCATTTTTTCTTTGATATTACTTGAAAGTTAGCACCCCCCTATCTCACATAATTGGATTTGAATCATAGTTAGATCTAGTTTTCAGATCAATAATTCATTTAAATATTAGTGGTAAACTTTAGGGGCTCCCATTGATTAACGTTATCCCATTTCTTCTATTTTTCTTCATTCATTGTATTGGCTGTTTATGACAGCATTTCCTTTTTTGGGATATCGTCATACATATAACATTTAAAATCATGTCACTTAACCTATCCAGAGACTATAAAAATAGACATGACCAACGTCAAAAAAGTCTTGATAAAACGTTTGCATCTTTTTGTGAACAAGATTCTATATTAACAACTCAAATAGAAAATTGGTAGGATGGCCTTAAAGCCTTGGGCCATCTTTTAAAAAAACATACACGATCGTTTTGGAACAAAAGCTCCTATGATAAATATCTGGCTAAGCATATCATACCCAGGGGCTTAAGGGTCAGATTATTTCCCACTTTCTCATTCCATAAAGACACGTACAAAAATAGATGGGACCAGGCTTTGATTAATTGTTCTGAGATCCTGGTTGCGATACTTTCAGATTATGAAGCTGAAGTTATGAACGAATTTGATAAGGAAATTACAGAATACAATACCAAATTAGAAAAATTTGAGGGACTAGAGAAGTTTAGAGAAGCTTATAAAACATTGAGGGATGAATTGGATAAAAGGGAGAAAGAAATCATTCATACCAAATGTAGCAAAATGAGGCGAGATATAAAAGATTTTGAGAAAGGCCACATATTTACTTGGGACAACAAACAACCCAGACATCGTCCTATCAATAGCCTCCCTCCTAAAAATGTTTTGCAATCAGATTGTGAATCGTCTGCTATGGAGGATAGTGATTCTGATACAATGAATAGTAACCCCATCAGTAGTAATAGCAGTTTTTTAGGAGGAAAAACGAATCAGTTAGATCTAGTGGAAAAAGACCGACCAGAAGGGGCAAAGGGGGCAGATCGGACCCTGAGAGACAGAACCAGATGGGGTTACACGAAAGAGAACCAGTACAGACGCAGGGAGGATTGGAGGAGACGACCAAAATGGTAGATCATGAAAAATTGCTCCAAGTTATTAATCTCTCCAAACGTACACTTACTCCAATTCACCTCCAAGTGCTCTCAAAGGGTTTGTCTTTTTCACCTACACCATCCCTAGACAAATTTGAACTTATAAAGGACCTACACTTATTTTGCAGGAAATTAGCCCTCAAAAGAATGTTTGATAAACAAAGAAACCCCATAACGGATAAGATAAGAACATTAGATACCCTTATCCAACTTTGGAATGAGAGTGAAGGTATAGAGTCATCAGATCCTACAGCACTATTAGACAAACAGCTCAGACTTAAATCTAAATTCATGCCCACAATTAGTAAGATGCCCCAACTAGAAGTCTTTCTTAAGATGGTAATGAAAGACTTCATGAACATTAAAGACACTAACATTTCTAACTTAAGTAAGGAAGAAACCTTGGCCCTATCTGAAATTAACAAATGGGATGACATTGTAGTAAAGACGTCGGATAAAGGGGGCAATATTGTGTTTTGGGAGAAGGAACAATATATACAAGAAGCATTACGACAGCTTAATGATAAAAAATGCTATAAATATTTCTCCTCAAATCCAACCTCTGAATATCTGAACTCTTATAACAAACTCATAATGGATGCTAAAATAAGGGGAGTGATCAGTCAAAAGGAATGGAAGTTTTTGCAGGTAAAAAATCCAAGGGTATCAACTCTGTACTCACTACCCAAAGTACATAAAAACAAAAACAAACCTCCTGGCAGACCTATAGTCTCCAGTATAGGAAGCCTTTGTGAACAGGCCAGCAGATACTTGGATCTCTACTTACGAGATATTGTACTCTCTTTACCATCATACACGAGAGATACTATGGAAATTCTTAATAAAATCAATGATATTGTACTAGATAGTGAAACTATACTTATCACTTGTGACGTAGAGTCACTTTATACATCTATTAATCATAAGAATGGATGTGAAACAGTCAAATATTTCCTGGGAATTAAATCAAATGAGAACAAAGAACGAAATGATTTTACTCCTTACTGAAATGTGTGTTATCACACAATTATTTTGTGTTCAATGACAAATTCTTTTTGCAGGTCCAGGGCACTGCAATGGGCTCCTCCTGTGCCCCCACGTACGCAAACATCTATTTAGGATGGTCGGAGCGTGAGATAGTATTTGATGATAATTTACAACAATATACTAGATACATCAATCTGTGGAGTCGTTACATAGACAACCTCTTCATTATCTGGACAGGGAGCCTTACAGAATTTAAAGAATTCATTGGAATATTGAACACTAATGATCTCAATCTGAAGCTAACTTTTAATGCAAGTGTGCAACAAGTTGAATTTCTTGACATAACTATCTATAAGGATGAAGAATTTAAGCTCAAAACTGATCTGTACAGAAAGGAAACTGCCACAAATTCTACTTTACAATTCAACAGTTGTCATACCATACAAACTAAAAAAGGTATCCCAATATGGGAGTTCCTTAGACTGAGGCGAAATTGTACGGATGACAATATTTTCTACCAGAGAGTGAAAGAGCTCCAAAAAAGACTGAAAGATAGAGGATACACTCGAAAAATCATTCACACTTCCTTTCAGAGTGCAAAAAGAACATCTCGAGATTCCCTATTGACCCCAAAATTCAAATCAAGAGGTGTGGAAAAATCTGTGAGATTTGTGACCACGTATAATGCTGAGTACAATACCATTCACAAAATATTGAACAAACATGTGGATATCTTGAAGTCAGATATCGTTCTTTCCAAATATGTAGGTGAGAAAATTAAAACAAGTTGGAGGAGAGCACCAACTATTGGAAACTGACTGACGCAAAGTCATTTTGTGAGAAAGAAACCACATAATAAGAACTTAAGCGGTACTTACACCTGTGGGGGGTGCAGTTTTTGCAAATACATTAATAATGAAAGAAAGTTTCATACTGTAATTGGTTCTAAATATATGTATGGATTTGCAAACTGTAAAACCAAGAATATTGTATACTGTTTACTGTTTACTGTGGGGAAAGATACATTGGAATCACGACACACGAACTTCGCGTAAGGATAGGTGAACACATTAACAGTATAAAAACTGTGAATCAGATAAACTGAAAGGCAAGAAATTAACCCTGTGGCCCGACATTACTTACATCAACATGGCACAAGACCACATGTGCAAGTTTGTGTATTACAAGTGATAAAACCAGGGATAGGAGGTGGTGATGTGGAGACCATGCTATTACAGGCTGAATGCCGTTGGATATTCTGGCTCAATACACTTGTACCACATGGACTGAATGAGCAGGATGGTTTTGGCTCATTTTTATAATCCAGATAGCAAAACACTATTTTATATTCTATTATAATATACAGCTTTGGCTTATTGCAAACAAACAGCCAAATAATTTTATTGGAACAGAACCACAATATAATCATCAACTCAAAGGGGTTACCCCATTGCCTCGCTATTATCCCAATCTACACGATAACCTTGATCGCAATGGAAAGGCTTTAAGAACAATGATTTCCACATATTGGTACATAGTTTTATATGGTGAAAAGTTATGATATAAGTTGGAAATGAGATAAGAATTAATTGAAACTGCCCAGTGATAGAGGTTCTATTTTGCTTCAAACAACAAAATGTAAATACATATAAATGTGCCTTAAACTAATAGCTGCAATATGAATATGGACTATACGTGTACCTTGGACTTTTCTTATCACAGAGGATCATCATCAATGCAACACACTATACTGATGATATTAATGGATGCATATTTGTCATATGAAAATAGCTTCTTATCATACCGTACTCTTATCAGCATTAATAGACAGTTTAAACTATACGCGCGTTCAGATATTTTTGTCTACTGTGAAGGATGAGTATGACATATGGGGAATCATATCATTTATACTTTATTTATTTTTTACAGCATATCCGTTTTGATACATAATAAGATACGCAATGGACCCTGACATACTGTTAAGTATGATGTTACATGAAGTATACGATTACTAATTGACCGAAATATTGGTAACTGTCACATATCTATGCTAATTTGAGAATGAACCTATCAGTGGTTTGCTAGTGGGCAAACATGCTGATATCGAATTGATCTGAAGGAGTATGTAAGCCAGTATTTTCCAATATTATATACAGTGAGATTATTATACTAATCCTTTGACAATGGAGATTTGATGATAAATGCCAACCATCTGATATTATTAGATCTGAGAAACAGACACTATGATCAAGTATGAGAGATTCCAAAAGAAGTTAGTGGAGGTGTATGCAGGCAGCACAACTTAGTTAAAAATTAATGAAGTTTATTAAATCATTTAAAACTGATACAAGCACAGAAACAATTGTTACCCAAACACACAGGGGAAAGACTGCCTTCCGACGCGTTTCCTGCTCAGACTGAGCACTTCATCAGGGATGGCAGGTGTCTCCCTTCTAGACTATTTATTGGAGTCGAGAAATTTAACCCTTAGTGTACTACACTATGAAAAAACATGTTCAGTTCAGCTTTTCAACAAATGTTACTACTGAACAAGGGTCATGAATCCTCAATTCCAATAAATCTCACCTTTTCATAACATAAATGCTACATAAGATTATACAATATTTACATTAAACAATTGTAACTTTTTAATTCGGTTGCAATTAGAAGGATAGATGTGATTTCATTGATGATGGGAAGTGCTTGATTTTACATTAGGCATTATCTAGATAGCAAGCAAGTTTAGACCCAGGAATATATATAGTGATTATTTTACTGGGAGCTAGCTCTAAGTTTCAAAATCAGAAAACACATTTAGTTTATTGAGACTGTAATAAATTTATGATAAGATTAATCCCATAGGTATATTTGGCACCAAATATCTACTGATTTGACGGATTGCAAACAAGTTTTTAGTTATAATAAAATTATTTGAGCTATCAATGTAAAAAACTTTCAATTTGAATATGTTTCTCATTGTCGTCAATTAGTTGCCAGTATATAGCTGTAAGTCCCATATTTTGTTCATCCCATTGGGAAATCCTGTTCTTAACTTATGTATCCAGAAGGCCTCTTTTTTATTTAGTTTTGCTAACCTGTCTCCTCCAGAGATTCTATTTGGCACCCTATCTATGATTTGAAATTGAAACATTCTAAGTATCTCTTCTTGCATACTTTTATTATAATTGGTTCCATGTCTATGTGTTGCAAAGTGTCTAGCTACAGGAGTTTTGGGTTCCTTTGCCTCAATAGACAAAAGATGTTCACGTATTCGTTCCTTTACAGCCCTTATTGTATGACCTGTATATTGCTTGCCACATTTTATGCATGAAACCAAATATACTGCATAATCTGACTGGCAGTTGAAATGAGAATCAATTGAGAATTCTTGTGCAGTGGTATGTGATGTAAATTTTTCCCCCATTTTTACGTAATGACAACTTTTACAGGGTCTTACACCGCATTTAAATGTGCCTATTTTTGGGTTTAACCAGGTTACCCTGTCTTTACTATTTGCGATAGAATCAGAGAAATTTCTATTTACATATTGGCCTATTGTCTTGGCTCTCCTTGAGACAAATTTTACACCATCTACAGAAATATTGTCAAGTGCTGATTCTTTTTCTAATATTGGTAAGTATTTCTTTACTATATTACAAATTTTGGGGTATTGAATACTGTATTGTGTGGAAAATACTATTTTATTTTCTGAGTTAGAACACTTACTTTTGTCTTTCAATAAATCTTCTCTGTCCATTAGGCGCACCTCTCTGAGTGTGTGTTCAAGTTGGTTCTTATTGTACCCTCTATTTATGAGTCGCTTTTTAAGTTGTTCTGCATGTATGTTATAGTCTCCTATGCTACTACAGTTTCTGAGTAGACGCATGAACTGACCTCTGGGTATTGCTCCTTTTAGGTGTCTAGGATGATTGGATTCTGCCCTCAGGATTGTGTTACCTGCTATTTCTTTTCTGTAAGTTTCCATAATGACTGTCATATTGACTTTATCTATTTTAATTTTGAGATCTAGGAAATTAATACTTTCTTTAGCATAGCTCCAGGTGAACTTAAGGTTCATACTATTATGATTTAAGGTTTTAACAAAACTTTCTATCTGCTGAACGCTACCACTCCATATAATGAGCACATCGTCAATAAATCTTGTATAGAATTTAATACACTGTTTATGCTCATTAAGCTCTCCAAAGATTTTAAAAAATTCAAAGTAACTCAGATAAATATTTGCATATGAGGGGGCAAATTTTGCCCCCATGGCTGTCCCTCGCTTTTGTAAGTACATTTTGCCTTCAAATACAAAATAATTATGTGTCAGCAAATAGGTCACAACTTCTGTAAGGTAGCTTATGAAGATAGTGTCATAATTGGTGTATAGTTTTAGATTTTCTTCTAAGGCTAAGATTCCTTGTTGGTGTGGTATACATGAGTATAAAGATACTACATCTATTGTTAGAAGGATATCAGTATCATTTAATGCAAAGCCTTCTAATTTTCTAAGAAGTTGCTTGGTATCTCTAAGATAGCCTGGCATATTGACTACCTCCGGTTGTAAGTGGCCGTCTATGATCAAGTAACAGTGTATAACGGTTAATAAACGCTAAGTGTCCGATACAGTGACAAATACGAATGCATGTATTTATAAATCCCAGATTCACATATACTTTGATACAATTGTGACCATACTATCTCATACCCTTTATGCTTATTATCTACTATGTACTTTTGATCAAAACAATCATCATGCACTTGATATCAGTCTGAATTATACTATTAATACTTTACACACCAATCAGATGGTGGCCACAATAGGGTGGTTCAATCATTATACACTGAGACTGGTTGTCGGGACTGATGCTCTAAACATATTTCGGTTCACTTGAATCTTTGTTTACATTTAGCAATGACGTTTCAATCATGTGTTGTTCTCCATCCAATGGGAACACACACATCGGATAGGTTGACGATGGATTTAAAGGCCAGGAGAGTTACCGCGATCGGGTTAGCCTTTGAGGAAGCCGGTACAACGGCGAAATGCGCATCAGGCGTTAAACAAGGGACGATATCCATTAATTGGGCAATTGTTTGGACATTGTTCCATTTCCACACAGACCGGTGCTTACTTGAGCTCTTTTATGCACTAATTTAGTTAATATTGTTGATGGGGTCAATCCCCTTTGCAGTTAATATTGTGGCATTGAGCCTTATTTAAGTTTGCACTGAAACTGTGTGGATTATAGCACTTCAGTTATATATAGTTTCTATGGATATCGATCTCCTTCTAAGATTTTTAATCTAAGTTTTAAGACACTACATACACTCGTAGGGATACACCTTATACATCTTATTGTATATATTAACTAATCCAAATAAACGTTAGGTTTTATATTTAACCTGACCTAGTCGACTCTTCCCGCCACCCTCTATATGACCCATTGATTGCAACAAGAGTGCTTGTATACTGTCGCTTTTCTCCTAATATTTTCTTTGATATTACTTGACAGTTAGCACCCCCCTATCTCACATAATTGAATTTATTGAATCATAGTTAGATCTAGTTTTCAGATAAATAATTCATTCAAATATTAGTGGTTAACATTAGGGGCTCCCATTGATTAACGTTATCCCATTTCTTCTATTTTTCTGAATACACTATGTCCTTTGAACCCTGCTTCTATATTCTTTAGATGTTCTAACAGTCTCGTTTTGTACGCCCAATATACTGCAATTTGCAGGAACATTCCTGGGGGTTTGAATAAATTGTTTTAGTTGTTTTTTTTTGTATCATAAGCATGTTCACATCCTTTTTCAATTGGCCCTGTTGCATTTGAAAAACCCTTTTGTGGTTGAAGTTATCCAATTTGACTTGGATTTGGGTTCTTTTAATCTGCTTGGTGCTATGATTTGTTTAAGATTTCTATTTTTTCTGAAGGTTATTTTTGGAGTAGGTCCTATACTATTTTTTAGAAACTTGTCTTGTTCTAGAATAGCCCAGTATTTTTTCAGAATTCTTTTTATTTCTGGTGCTGCTTCATTGTAAGTAGTTATCATCCCTATAGTATTATTTTTGTTAGTATGAGTACCTTTCTCTTTAATCGAGATTAGTAGTTGGTTCCTATCCATATTTCTAACTTTATTCAGGGAATTATCAATTAGTTTTTTTGGATACTTTTTTGTACTAATTTTTATTTTAATAGCTGTGCTCCCTTATTGTAGTCACTTTCTTTTGTACAGTTCAGTTTTAGCCGTTGAAATTGTCCATATGGTATGTTCTTTATCCAAGGCTTATAGTGACCACTGTCAGCTCTAAAATAACCGTTACTATCCGTGGTTTTCCGATATAATTTTGTGCATATTTGATTATCTTCAAAAAACAAAATAAGATCTAGGAATTCGATATGCTCTTTTGAAATCTTTGATGTAAATTGTAAGTTAAATGAATTCTCATTGATATATTATAAAAATTTGGTGGTGGCAGAGTCATCACCATCCCAGATAAGTATAATATCATCGATGTATCTGCCCCACCAAATTATATTATCTTGAAAAGGATTGTTATAATATATGTATTCCTTTTCCCAAGTTCCCATGTAAATATTTGCATAGCTGGGTGCCATGGTCATGCCCATTGCTGTTCCACTGATTTGTAAATAGAATTGATTTAAAAATTCAAAGTAATTTTTTTCCAAAACAAATCTTATACAGTCTAAAATGAATTCCTGATGTTCTTTGGTTAATTCTGTTTCGCTTAATGTATGTTTCATAGCCAAAATCCCTAGTTTATGGGCTATGATTGTATAGAGGGATGACACATCTAATGTCATCAATCTGTAAGATTCTTTCCATTATATTCTACTCACTTTTCTAATTGTATCAGTCGAGTCTCTAAGGTAAGAAGGTGCTCTTCTAAATGTGAGTCTGTTTCTTATTTCAAGATTTACAAGTTTTGGACCAAACAATATTGGGCCATGTGGCGCTTCTGTTTTTTCTTATCTCTAAAGAAGACAATTTAGGAACTAAAAATAAAGTATATATATATATATATATATATTTTTTTTTTTATTAAAAACAAAGTAGCCTTTTTTTTAAATAAAAAAACTGCACAAAGCAAAAGTTGGTGGGAGTGGGGGTGTTAGAAAAAAAAATGTCACTGAAAAGTGCATTTACATTGTGGTCTATGGGGAACTGTGTGTTCCCTGCAAATATATATGTACATGCTTATTATATACATATATATTTATATGTTAATATGTGTATATATACACATATTAACACATAAATATATATGTATATATTTATATACATATATACTTATATTTGCTGCCCATCGCTGCATGACCCCTTTGCTGTGCTAAGTTCTCATGCTGTCTCTCAAGGCATAACAACAAGGTTGCTATTGGAGCCTAAAGCTTCCATGCAATGCGAACATGAGGTTGGTTTCACATTGTGGCTAACTTGTAAACCAGCGCACATTTTCGTGTGCTGGTATTACTAAGTGGAGCGCTAATACCGCCCTCGTAAAAGCGATATTTTGCTCTCCACTTGTAATCTAGCCCATAAAGTTTATAAAGGTTGCAGTCATTTTTTTGCTGGTTGCTGTGGCACAGATGTAAGCCCTACAGGTTACATATTGAACAATTCTGTTTAGGAAGTTACTAACTGTGCAGTGCTCTGCTATATGTCATTATTTAGATATTTAAATAAAACATTATTGTTTCAATACTTTTGTGAACCTGTAAATCTCTGTAACATCTGAATGAGAACACATGTCTGGGCAATGTGTGCTTTTAGCATTGCAATCAGTCACTTTATTTTAGGACTTTTAATTATAATTGATATGGTTATTTTAATCAGGCTTAAGTTATTCCAACCACAACATTTTATAAACTGAACAGGAAATATTAAGAGAGACCATATACCCAAGCAGCAAATACATTGCATTTAAATGTGTGTGTTGTGTTTTATTCTTCCTTTTATTATTGAAGTTAGCAGATAAGACATGAACACAATATGATTCAAATAAATAACACAAGGAGTTCACAGTGTGCAAAATAAAATACAGGGACAGATTGCCTCTTTAGGCAGATGATGAATAATGTATGCATCTGAAAAACAAGGTTAATCTGCTAACAAAATCATAAAGTGACATAAAGTCATATATAAAGAAACAATCTCAGATCGGGGGTATGTCAGAGTTGCCCTACTCTAAGTCCTGAATGTTTAAAGCGACAGTCTGGTCAAAATAAAACTTCCATGACTCAGATAGAGCATGCAATTTTAAACAACTTTCTAATTTACTTTTATCATTTGACAGTTTATGCATTTGAAAGTTTTTTACAGTTAGGCAGTGCTAGTTCATGTGTCATATAGATAACATTGTGCTCACTCCTATGGAGTTACTTATGAGTCAGCACTGATTAGCTAAAATGCAAGTCTGTCAAAAGAAGTGAGATAAGGGGCAGTCTGCAGAGCCTTATAAAAGGTAACCATAGATGTAAAAAGTATATTAATTTAACAGTGTCTAAAAATGGGTAATAAATGTGTTATCTATATTTTTAAACAATAAAAATGTTCAATTAGACTGTCCCTTTAACTGTTTGATCTGTTCTGAGCTGGGGTCCTGTCTCCTCTGTCATCTAAGTATTGTTGTATGGATTCCCAATAAAATGTACGAGCTCTTCAGGAGGATGAGGCTGGAACCTGAGTAGATTTACAGTTTCGTGCAATCAAGGAGCACCAGCTAATAAGTCCAGTTTGTAGAAGGTCAAATATGTTTGTTTTTTTTTTAATCAACATGCTAATGAAAGAGCATTCAGAATCTTTTTTCCCCTAAAAGTTAAGATTGAAATAAATAAAGTGGCATCAGTTGTACAATGCCTACAAATCACAGGTAGTGGCTAGTAGGATTGCACTAAGCCATTATTTTACCAAAATGGGCAGTATTTTTAAGGTTCAGGTCAAACTTGAACATAAAGATTAAATATAGAAATAAAGATGATATCATGGTCAAGCTTAATCTAAATCTAATTGTAAACAAATGCTAATTTAAAAACAGTCAAACCTCCTTTAATTCCTGATTTATGCTGTATAATTATGTATACAAATGTATGTTGATTGGAGTAGCCGTGTTAGTCCATTGATTTAGATACAAAAATAACAAGAGTATTGCATTAAGCAATGATACTTTATAATTGGAATAACTATGCATTTACAAGTTGACAAGCTTTCGGAAGTATTCCTTCCTTTTTCAAGTCTGAAGCAATACTGACCAATTTAATAGAATTTACAGATTATATCTTGAAACACAGAATAGCTAAAAGGACAATAAGTGTTACAGAGGTCTGAGTGCAGGGAGAGGAGTGGGTGTCGTAAAAATCAAGAGGGGGCTTAGGTGACAGAGGCAGACAGTGCCCAGTGTAGGAGAACAGACAGGGGAAAAACTGTATATAGTTTTACATAGAGCATATACTGACATAAAGTTATATATCAACATAGAATCAATATGTATAAAGATGTGAAATGTATATAGAGAATATAAAATAGTAAAAAAGAAGAAAGGAAAGAGGAAGAAGAAAAATAATAATAATAATAATGCAAAAGTGCATCCTTACCTGTGTACCTATGTATAAAGAGTGTGGAATATACAGACTATATTACAAAAAAAAAATCGATAATGTGTTAAGAACCCAGAGTCCACATTTAGTCCAGAATTTAGTGGGTTGAAGTGCATTATCATTTTCATTTTAAATGTTTTTCTTTCCATGGTGTTTTTGAAAAACTTTTGAAATGAAAATGATAATGCACTTAAACTGACAATTCTCCAGCTTGGAGATATTTTGGCCCCTCAAACCATCCTCTTCACATTGTGTTGAGAGAATATAGACACATGTCCTATTCCAGGTTGATTCATAACATGAAAATGTATTATTCTGAAAATGACTGGAACTTCTTAATGATTGCCCTGATGGTGGAAATGGGCATTTTCAATGCTTTTGCTATTTTCTTATAGCCACTTCCCATTTTGTGAAGCTCAACAACCGTTTGCTGCACATCACAGCTATATTCCTTGGTCTTACCCATTGTGATGAATGACTAAGGGAATTTGGCATATGTGTTACCTCATATTTATACCCCTGTGAAATAGAAAGTCATGGTTGAACAATTTCCTGTTCCTAGTCACACAATGTAAAATATCAATGGGAATATACTATTTTTTTCTCATATGAATTCATAGAGGTGCCAATAATTGTGCCACACATATATTTAACAAATATTTTTTTGGGATAAACCTGTTTTGTGTTTGCAATTGTTTGATATCCATACGAGTAGAGTCTTTTTGTGTAATTTTTGAACAAAAGATCAAAAGGTTAAGCAATAAAGACAAATTTTCACAGCCTTCTTTGCTGATATTTACCAAGAGTGTGAGTGAATATATATGTATATATGTGTATGTCTGTATGTGTAAGGTGTTTTAAAAATGCAAAAAATCATAGTTTGTCAGCTTTGTGGAGTAATTTTAATTTTATTTTTACATAGGGCTAGAACAGGACTGTCCCCAGTATGAGTGAACATTCAAATACTTTTTTTCCTTTACTACTTTTTCAACCAGACTATCTTTTCATTCTGCAAGTCTTTCTGAGAAGCCAACCTTCTAATTATTTATTTAAAGACCTTCAAGCCTTAGCACACCTTTGGTTTAGTGCACAAGCTATAGCCGATGTGAGTTTTTCAGAGCTTCACTTATTACGTGAGCGATTTAGAGCACCTGCCCTATCTAACATCCAGATCTTAGTGCTCCCTAGGTTTTTGCTAGAGTGCTAATAAATTACTTTCAAATATGAGCTAAAAAATAAAAGCACTATTGTTTTACTTGAGCGGTGTTAGCGAACAATTATTCTTTATATAGAACACACCGAAAGTTAGGACAATGGTAGGCCAAATAGGAGAAGTGGAATAAATGGACCTGCCTTGGGGCTCCACAAAGTATGGCCCTGACTGGAAGTACTACTACTGTCCATAACCTCAAACAGTTTCCTATGGTGTCTGGAAACATGTACAGCAGAGAGAGTTTTTTCTGTACGTGTGCTGTACATCACTTTAAAAATGGTGGTTCATTGCAGGGTGGATTTGATTTAGATGAAATTGATTTAAATCATTATTTAAATCACAATTTAATTCACCAGACAGTAAGACCGATTTAAATTGATTTAAATCAAGGTTTTCATTTTTAGAATAATACATTTTCGGTTGAATTTCTGGTTCTATTAATCTGAAACATTATTATTCAGCTGTACTTTATTGGAAGGAGACAAATAATGATTACCTTAATAATAACAATTTAAATAGTTTTGTTTAACTTAAACAATATTATATTTAATTTTGAATGCTTCTCCCTCCCTCCTCATACTTAAGTCCTTGGGCAGATCTATTTAACTCCAAACAATCTTCTATTCAGTGAGCTTCTTGAAACTTAGGGAATTGATCAAGCCCCGAAAAAATGCGCCTAAAAAGTTGCGATTATTTCCGTTGAAGTTCGCAATGTGTGAAGTCAAAAATGTCGCCAGTATTTATCAAAATTCTAGAGACATTTTGGGGCAAAACTTTTTTGCAATGTCAAGCGAATAGCTGATCCTAGTTTTCTTGCGAAAATTTCATTTTCACTTTATTTATCAATCTTAATTTTAGACACCAGTAAATGGTTTATTGTTTTAATCAAGTGATTGTTTGTAAGAATATTATTTCTTATATATTAAAGTTATTTTTATTTTGCCCCTTCTTTGGCTCTTTTTCATTGAGAAAGGTTGCCCGTTTTTTGGAGCTTATCTTCGTTCTTTTTAATACACTTATTTCAATTGCACTTAAATTATTTTACTTTTTTATAAATTTGTGTATACGTTTTTGTTATTTATTTATTAAAATTATTCAGGTTCTGCGCCTTGTTTAGGGCAATTTCTAACCCTAGATACAGAAAGAAAAAGACATATTTCCATTTTCCCTCTAGACAAACAACATCGCTCTTTAATTTTTACCCCTCGCAACCTACAAATTGGCGAGATTAAAAACAGTGAATTTTGCATGCGCCACTTTTCATAAATATATGAGAACTGAGAATATATACGGGCATTTTAAAATGCCAATAGAGATTAATACAAAAATTAGGCATTTCCAGTCAACTTATTTGCATATATTTAAGATTTGCGAATGGTCATGAGTCAAGTTGTTTGCACATATGAAAAGTTGCGACTTTATTGGCGCATAACCTTTAATAAATATGGTGATATCATTTGTTAGGTTTTTTGACGACAAATGGGAGAATTTTCTTATTCTCACTTTGATAAATCTTGCCCTAAGTATGGGTTGATTCTGTGTACATAGATTTACAGGGGAGCAAGGTAAAAATAAGTTTTCATGATCCAGGAAGAACATGCAATTTTTAACAATTTTCCAATTTACTTCTCTTATATAATTTGCTTTGTTCTCCTGGTATCCATTATTGAAAAGCATACATATCTAGGCTCAGAAGCAATGTGCTAGCTGCTTGTCACTGTCTCACCCAATGTGTTCAGCTAGGCCCCAGAAGAGCATTGCTTTCCTTCAACAAAGGATACCAAGAGAATAAAGCACATTTGATAATAGAAATTGGAAATCTGAAAATTGTATGCTCTATCTGAAACCCGAAAGTTTTCTTTCATGATTGTGTACATTTATTTGAAGATGGGGCATGTTATTTCTGCATACACAAATTAACAGTTTTGAGAACTACAAAACCAATAATATGTGAAACCTCTAGGAGAGCATTACATTGTGAATGGATTAATGGAATTAACTTACCAAAAAAAAACAAAAACATTACAGCCATGAATATACAGCTTCTTGCTATATAATTAAAAACCAATCTATATTTTAGAACAAAAAAACTGTAGATTATAATCTTTTTTAAAGAGAAACTATATTTATACAGATTTTTCCTCAAAAAGCATTTTAGTAAAAAAAAAAAAAAAAATCTGATTTAAATAAAAAAAAATCTCATATAATTTTTTTTTGTAAATCATAGCCTAGCTCACTGGCATCAAAACAGAGTGTAGAGGGTGCTTATACTGGATATAAAGAACAGTTTGCTCCTTCTTGCCACCCTCCCTTGTGAATCTTTTCTATTACTATATATATATTTTTAATATGTATTTTATAATATAGCTATGATGTATGTACGCAATGTATACCAGCATTTTTTTATTTAATAAATTATCATATTCAATGATAAAGCAACTGATCAGTATGTTGCTACAATCAATCAAAGTTATTTTTATTAAATTCCTAATTAAATAAGGTTTATTACCAAATTCCAAACTCTTTAGTATAGGTTTGGCATCAGATGTATGATAAGATCTAAAGTTATTTTAAATGCAAAACAGCAGATTTATGCTATAGTTAGAAAACGCACAAGCACTCCCACTCATTATTTTAAACAAGCTATAATACATGTGGTCATTGATTCCTCAGGTTGTCTTTGAAGTTTTTTTCTTAATCTTTCAACTCATTTTTTGGTTTTAGCAAAAGAATTCCTAAATAATCACAAGGGAATGCATTTTTAACCTTTAGCCCTGATGTTGGTGTGCAGGGTATGTATTGCATTGAAAATTAAATTCACACTTTCAACTCAGCAATAAGTATCAGTTAATTATACAGATGTGCAATATGAACCAGTTTATGATATTTCACTGTGAGCAATATGAACCAGTTTATGCTATTGAATTTCTTCCTGTACCCACAGCTCTCTTTAAAGCCTCTTATTTTAACCCATTGCAGAAGCCAGTTGGCAAAGCTCTGCATCTTTAAACTGGGTGTCGCCATCTAGTAGCTTGCGTATTGTTGCATTCTTTGTTAGAAGTGTTGCACTTCCACAGATCAGTGATGTTACTGGCTTTGTGACAGCTGTATCTTGCACTTTATATTATCTTGCACAATAGAAAGCAGAAGCTTTAGATAATTCCATTTTTAACACAGTTTAAAAGTTACATACTAAATATAAAAAGCACTAAGGAATGATATAGAAAAATGCAGCCACTGCAATAATGTACAGTTCCCGCTCTGTTGTATTGTGCCCTCTAAATGGAAGTGCACAGTAATGCTTGCCAAGAAGACAACAATATCACAGATCTGTGAATGCACACTGCTCTGTCGCAAGTGCATGACTTAAACTCCAAGATGGCAGCTCCCAGGGGAAAGATGCAGTTTCACTAACCAGCACTTGTAAAGGGTTAAAATAGAGCTTTAAATATAGGTGCAGGCACAAGAGGAAGAACAAAAGCATAGTGACTAGTAAAGTAGTTGTGTCCAGCAGTTTAATGTCCCTTTAACATATTCCCTGATTAGGGCATTTATTTACATAAATAATGGGCTAGATTACAAGTGGAGTACAGTTGATACCGCAGGTGTTATTTGGTGCTTGGAGCCATGCTAAGAATAACACACAGTTTGGTACTGCAAGTGGATAATAAAGGATTACCAGAAAATCTGAACGCGACTAATGTTTTTTAGTGCACCCTATGCTTTATATGGATAGCAAAGGGAGTGCTATTAGCGCTTATATTACAAGTGGTGAAGTATTGCTCTTGAACGCAACACTAAATAGCGATGAACATTTTGCACTTTTGTACACCTGAAGGAAAGTGTTAATGCTTAGTAATATGCATAACAAACACATCCACAATATATTAAAATAATGTATTTCAATTATATTTATGAATATTGAATGTAAAATAAAAGTTTTGATAATTATATTACTATTAATAGCAAAACACTTTTCTGCCAGTTTTTTTTAAAGACTTTTTGGAATTTTTAAATGCAACACCCTGAAACTGTTAAAAAACAGTTTTTTTTTATAGTCATTGTGCATGCTCAGTAGGAATTAGGTTGCAAGGAATCACACATAATTCATTAATGCTGTTTTTGAACTTGTGTTAATTCATTAATGAAAAAAACAAGAGTTTTGTATGTATAGGTTTTGTAAGGCTGACATTTCCCTGCATCTTACATATACATTCAAATGGATTCTACCACTTCTTACACAAAAAAACCATATTAAATACAAGTTACTCCTCACACATGTTTCAATATTAACAACTGAATAACAATGATATAATGAAAGACATGTTTTCATCCATTTACAACCGTGTTTTTAGAAAACAACATAAAATACAACTATTGCATGGCCAAATCAGTTCCAATATGGATTGCTCTATCCCTCGTGGTTATTTTGCTATGTTGTGGAGAATGAGAAGCCCTGGCCTGTGACATATACAAGGCTAGGTAGAATGAAAGAGTGAGAGTTGCAGTGCCAGAGAGACTGAGCAAGAAGGGAACAGTCTGTGGAAGGGACTTTGGTTTAAAGAATTAGAGGAGTGGGAGTTTTCTAGCAATAGAGAGTCAAGGCCAGCCAGATATACAGAAGAATATAGTGAACCAGCTTGCAAGAGGGGCAGGTCTAGTGGATGCAGGTGAGAAACAGATGTATGACTGCAAAGTAATTAATAATTTGTCAAAGGGTTCTGCTTCATGGGGTAATAAATAATGAAATAGAATGGTATAGGCTCCTTTGCTTTTATAACCTACTTAATGAGATCTTGGAGTCAATACCTCAGCCTAAAAGGCTAATCAGCAGCTAGCTCCTATCTCCTGAGCATGCCTAGGCATGATGTTCAACAAAGGATACCAAGATAACAAAGCAAATTAGATAACTGAAGTAAATTTGAAAGTTTGTTTAAAATCAAATGCTCTGTATGAAACGTGAAAGAAAATTTTGGAGTTTCATGTCCCTTTAAGGACTTGTCAACCGAATGACTTATTCAAAGTTTCTGATACCTAACTTTACATTTTAGAGGGGCACTGCAGGTGGTTTATTTTCTATCTATCTATTCCTGTGGGCATAGGATGGAATGTCATGAGAGCCACAAATTGTACCCTTTTAAAACCATTAAAGTCATGCCAAGAGAATGAGGAACATTGTGGGAACCAGAAACTTTGACTCAATGATAAACTAATTAGTGATTATTCCATGTATATCATTAATGCTTATTCAGCATTCTTTGAAAGTACTTGCTTCCATATTCACATTCCCTGTCATTAGAGATGACGGGGAATGTGATTAGTATCATCTCTTCCCATTCCATGTCATTCCTGTGGGAAATCCTCCACCAGCCTTTTCAAAATTTTCAAATGTTAATAATTGTTATTTAACTTATATTTAATATGAAAATGATAAATTGTTGTTACGGCAATAGCGATTTCATTAGAGATAAATAACACAAACAGCTCAGCATTAGATTACCATTCCCCTAATTTAGACATAAACGTATAGGCATGTTTACCTTATTATGGAATTATGGAAATGATTTGTTGAATAGCCCTACATGGAATTATTGTAAAAATAAATAAAATAAATAAAACTATGATAACGCATGTTTTCTGATATAAAGTTCCCCTCATGTTCATAAATTCCTTTAGTGAATAATCAGAACTAGGGAACAGGATACAGTACATTTTGCATACAATAACAGCCATTTCAAATTCAGCTTGTGGCGCGCAGCACGGGGCACTTTTTATTAAAAAATGTTCTTATATGAGGTTTTAGACTAAAATGTTTGGAACCAGTTTAAAAAAACAGTTACACAATAAAGGAAATTAGTTGGAAGTCATCTGCATGATACCATCTAAGAATTGCTTTTAATGTTTATTAACAAAAAGCATTATTATTAAAAAAAAAAAGAAAAATCAAAGGCTACAGCTTATTAAATGTATTCAATATTTTGCATGTTACTAACGTTTAAAGATAAATTATTGTCTTTAAAGGTCTTAGTTTCCTAATATTTCCAACATGGGTTTCTGCAGAGATGTTCCTAGTGTTGGAGCAGGAACTAAAATGCCCTGAACAAAATCACAAAAGTGGAAATAAATATCGTCGGCAGGAGAGATCTTGTTGCACAGCATGTTGTTTTAAAAATGGTGTTTCATTTGCATAAAATGTTGGAGGCTTGAAGAGACACTAGCTTCTGATGTACATTTTCTTGATTCAGATAGAGCATGCAGTTTTAAGAAACTTTGCAATTTACTTCCATTATCAAATTTTGCATAATCTTTTTATATACACACTTTCTGAGGCACCAGCTCCTACTGAGCTTGCGCACAAATTCACAGTGTATACGTATATTAGTTTGTGATTGGCTGATGGCTGTCACATGATACAAGGGACCAACAAATGGGAAAAAATATATTTGTCAGAAAAAAAAATCTACTGCTTATTTGAAATTCATAGTAAGTGATATTGCATTGTCTTTATATTATGCATGTGTTAATTATGCAACTCTACTTGGATTTAAAGAACAAAAATCCACCCTTGGCATCTGCTCCCTTTTGACATCCACTACAAATGCTCATGAATTCCAATCTAATAATTTCATAAGACCACCACAGTTGGTAATTACAATGCAGGAATTATGCAAAATGCATGATCAACATATTGCTATAGTACTGGTAAGATCAGAATTCCTCTTGTTATAGCTGAAATTTAAGTTCAAACAAGTTCTCACATTAAAGGGACAGTAAACACCCTGAGACTTTTATATAAATTGTTTAGTTATTCCTAATGACACAACTTTGCAATATATTTTCATTAATTATTTTTCCCTCCTTTTCATGTTCTTAAAATTAAGCAACTTCTAATTTTCATAACTTAAAATGATCCTTGATGACTTCTCAAGGCTATGTCTGCTATATACTGTAGTTGTCCCTAATGGGCTTTATCTGAGAACAAGAGCAAAACAGAACACGGTATATTAACCTCATGACTGGGGTTAGCCTTGCTGTCTGTTGACCAAAGACCAGATTGTCTCCTCAAAATAAGGCAAATGGTGGGTAAAGTTTAGAAATTGATAAATAACTGCAGTAAAAATGATATTAATTTGTTTTAAAACATTAAAGGGACACTGTAGTCAAAAATGATATGCAGATAACATTGTAGTATAGTTTTAAAAGTACTATTTTCTAATGTATATCATTTATTAAATATGTACCCTTTTGTTAATAATTTACTTTGAAGTATTAATTGTTTCCCAACCTACTTGTATGTCAGCCGTTACGGATTCCCAATCCGTGCTGACAATTGCAGTTGTAAGATGGCGTTTTTCGGAAGTAATGCGCATGCGCGAGTTACCGCAGCGTCACAGGAAACGTCACCATCTGCAGTAGAATAAGGCAAGTGGTTAACTTTGGCATCTAGGATTACAAATGCGCATGCGCGATTTAGCCGAATTGATGCGCAGGCTTATTAGGAAGGGTTATGCTGCTAAAGATATGCATAGGATCGAAATGTAATTGGTCAATCATTTCATATACACACTATGCCGAAAACGGTGGGCTGGAAAAGGTGACGTCATGGCCGGGTAATATTTATTAAAAATATAAGGTTTGTAAACTTTTAGGTTATATAGGTTAGTAGCTTTTAATAGATGATAATTATACAAAATATGTGACTAGTGTGTAACGAAAAAAGTAAAAAACAGTAATCCTTTAAGAATTGTCTGATTTGTTATTCTATAGCAGCACAACAGAAATGTCATGTAATTACCGTCCCTTTAAATACTGCTGGACAAACACTTTTAAAGGCCCATTAAAGGCAATAGAATTGTATACAGTATTTGACAACTTCAATGATCAAGGCAATTTTCTAACTCCCAATCCCCCTTCAAAAATTCATGTGGATGCCATATATGAGATATATAAAATAATGAATAGCTATTAATCCTAACTCTTTCAATTGCAGTCGGTATCTTATTATTTAATTCTATTTGTCAGTGTTTATGTATTGGAAGACACAATTTAAATGCACTAGATATAGACAACTATAGAATAAAGACAACTAAAGGTTAGTCATATGTAACAGCTTAATAAATTAAAGGGACATGAAGAGATTATTTCAAACAGCTATTTAAAAAAGTGTTTGCAGTAATATTTAATATTTATTATATGTACTCATTTTAAATGTCATAGATCATTTTTTTTAATATATTTATTTTCATGGAAAATAAATTGGCTGCCAGGTATTCAGATCGGTTTTCTCACTAAACATTGCAAAGGCAACATATTAGCACTTGGCAGCACATTTTGCAACATAAGCAGAAATTCACTAATAATTCTTTCTGTGCTTAATACGTCTTGCGCTGGGTCCCTCTGATATTAAATACTCAGTAATTTCACCATCGATTAAACACTTTTCTTGGCTATTATTGCAATTTATTAAAGTAGAATAAAATGTTAACTATTTCTGTACATTGCTTTCTACTTTATCTGGTATTTTGTATGTCAAGATGTCTTTACATAAGTAAAATTCTAAGTATCTTTCGGCTAGATTACAAATGTTGCGGTACGGCCTTTAACGCTGAAAAAATGGCCATTCCAGCGTAATGGCCAGGAATGCATATTACGAGTAGTGTTGGTAGAAATAAGATATACCACAAGCATTTTAGCTTGTTACGCAACGTCCATCCCGCACTCAAAAAAATTACGTTTATGTGTGGGATTTTCATAGAGCCTGTATTACAGGTTGTGCGGTCCGACTAAAATGCTTGTTTTTTATTTTTCGTAAGTTAGTGTTTATTATTTATTGTAATTTTAGATTTTTTTATTTTTTTCGTAGTGTTAGTTTTTTTAAATTTGTAATTTAGATTTTTTTAATTGGTAGTATTTTTATTTTATTAGAATAGTAATGTTAGGTTAATTTATAGTTTAATGTTAGGTTCATTTTTATTTCACAGGTAAGTTTTTATTTATTTTAAGATAGTTATATTAAAATTTTAATTTTAAGGTAGGGGTGTTAGGTTTAGGGGTTAAGAGTTTAATTTAGTGTTTTGCGATGTGGGGGCTGGCGGTTTAGGGGTTAATAGGTTTATTTAGTAGCGGCAACGTGGGAGGCCAGAGGTTTAGTGGTTAATAGGTGTAGTGGCGGCAATGTGGGAGGCCGGAGGTTTAGTGGTTAATACACTGTGTGCAGAATTATTAGGCAAATGAGTATTTTGACCACATCATCCTCTTTATGCATGTTGTCTTACTCCAAGCTGCATAGGCTCGAAAGCCTACTACCAATTAAGCATATTAGGTGATGTGCATCTCTGTAATGAGAAGGGGTGTGGTCTAATGACATCAACACCCTATATCAGGTGTGCATAATTAGTAGGCAACTTCCTTTCCTTTGGCAAAATGGGTCAAAAGAAGGACTTGACAGGCTCAGAAAAGTCAAAAATAGTGAGATATCTTGCAGAGGGATGCAGCACTCTTAAAATTGCAAAGCTTCTGAAGCGTGATCATCGAACAATCAAGCGTTTCATTCAAAATAGTCAACAGGGTCGCAAGAAGCGTGTGGAAAAACCAAGGCGCAAAATAACTGCCCATGAACTGAGAAAAGTCAAGCGTGCAGCTGCCAAGATGCCACTTGCACCAGTTTGGCCATATTTCAGAGCTGCAACATCACTGGAGTGCCCAAAAGCACAAGGTGTGCAATACTCAGAGACATGGCCAAGGTAAGAAAGGCTGAAAGACGACCACCACTGAACAAGACACACAAGCTGAAATGTCAAGACTGGGCCAAGAAATATCTCAAGACTGATTTTTCTAAGGTTTTATGGACTGATGAAATGAGAGTGAGTCTTGATGGGCCAGATGGATGGGCCCATGGCTGGATTGGTAAAGGGCAGAGAGCTCCAGTCCGACTCAGACGCCAGCAAGGTGGAGGTGGAGTACTGGTTTGGGCTGGTATCATCAAAGATGAGCTTGTGGGGCCTTTTCGGGTTGAGGATGGAGTCAAGCTCAACTCCCAGTCCTACTGCCAGTTTCTGGAAGACACCTTTTTCAAGCAGTGGTACAGGAAGAAGTCTGCATCCTTCAAGAAAAACATGATTTTCATGCAGGACAATGCTCCATCACACGCGTCCAAGTACTCCACAGCGTGGCTGGCAAGAAAGGGTATAAAAGAAGAAAATCTAATGACATGGCCTCCTTGTTCACCTGATCTGAACCCCATTGAGAACCTGTAGTCCATCATCAAATGTGAGATTTACAAGGAGGGAAAACAGTACACCTCTCTGAACAGTGTCTGGGAGGCTGTGGTTGCTGCTGCACGCAATGTTGATGGTGAACAGATCAAAACACTGACAGAATCCATGGATGGCAGGCTTTTGAGTGTCCTTGCAAAGAAAGGTGGCTATATTGGTCACTGATTTGTTTTTATTTTGTTTTTGAATGTCAGAAATGTATATTTGTGAATGTTGAGATGTTATATTGGTTTCACTGGTAAAAATAAATAATTGAAATGGGTATATATTTGTTTTTTGTTAAGTTGCCTAATAATTATACACAGTAATAGTCACCTGCACACACAGTTATCCCCCTAAAATAGCTATAATTAAAAACAAACTAAAAACTACTTCCAAAACTATTCAGCTTTGATATTAATGAGTTTTTTGGTTTCATTGAGAACATGGTTGTTGTTCAATAATAAAATTAATCCTCAAAAATACAACTTGCCTAATAATTCTGCACTCCCTGTAGGTTTATTTAGTGGTGGCGATGTGGGAGGCTGGAGGTTTAGGGGTTAATAGCTTTGTTATAGTGTCGGCGATGTGAGGGAGTGGCGGATTAGGGGTTATTAGCTTTATTATAGTAGCTGCCATGTTGGGGAGCGGCGGAATAGGGGTTAATAACTTTTATTAGTATTGGCGATGTCGGGAGCGGCAGATTAGGGGTGTGTAGACTTGGGGTTTATGTTAGGGTGTTAGGTTTAAACGTAACTTTCTTTTCCTCATAGACATCAATGGGGTTGCGTTATGGAGATTTTTCATTTCGCACTTAAGGTGTTAGGTTTTTTTCTTACACTCTCTCCCCATTGAGGTCTATGGGGGGAAAGTGTACATGAGCACGTCAAAGCAGCCCTTGGATTTTGTGTGCTTAACGCCACCATATCTCACGCACAAGGAGGCTTTTCAGTAACTCATAATGGCAGCGCTATGGAGAGTGAAATAACGCACAGGTGGATTCTTTCACCACCCTAAACATTCCAAATAATGTGGCAGCAAATGTGAAGTCAAATAGGTTTATTCAGCACAGAAGACACATGCAACGTTTCGGGAACTCCTTCCCTTAATCATACAATAACATTTGTGGTAGAAACCTTCAAATATATGAAGGGACTTAATAAAATAGAAGCTGAAAGCATTTTTCACAAAAAAATAAATGCCAAAACAAGGGGTCACAATCTAAAGAGAGGGTAGCAGATTCAGGAGAAATTTGAGGAAGCATTTTTTTACAGAAAGGGTGGTGGATTCATGGAATAAACTTCCATTTGAGGTGGTAAACACAAAGACTGTAAAGGAATTTAAAAATGCCTGGGACATGCATAAGGCTATCCTTAGAGAAAAGTAACATGTAATATGGGTAGACTTGATGGGCCTTTTTGGTTCTTATCTAACGTCAAATTCTATGTTTCTATGTTTCAAAGCATCCTAATATACCCCTCAGCCACAAGGAGGCAATAGAGGGTTATTTATATATTTAACTCTTTAACGGCCAAAATAGCTCTAGTCAATGTATCACAGAAAATAGAATGCAACCACAATAGAAACAAACTGATACTATACAATATCATATTAAAATCAATACAAAATTATTCATAACAATGGTTACATAATAATGTAACCAAAAATCTAACAATTTAATTCTCTTTACAATATATACATAGATACAGCAAGGAATTTACCTAACCACAGGCAATAAAAGTAAGTCATAATGATTTTGCTAAATACAGATAAATCTCCATCATGGGAATTAGATTATAGGAATTCAATTATCAAAATTAGATTAAAAAAATTGGTTTAAAAAATACAGACAAGTCTCAGTCCTTATTAAAACCAGTTGGTTCTAAAGTGCCTAACTCATATATCCAAAAGCACTCTTTTTGATGGAGCATGAGTTCCCTATTACCTCTTCTGGGTCTAGGGATAAAATCTATAATTTTGAAATGGAGTTGATTAATAGCATGTCCCATTAAATTAAAATGACAGGCTATAGGGGCTAATTTATTATTGGTCCTAATGGAACTTTTATGAATAATTTTGTATTGATTTTAATATGATATTGTATAGTATCAGTTTGTTTCTATTGTGGTTGCATTCTATTTTCTGCAATACACTGACTAGAGCAATTTTGGCCGTTAAAGAGTTAAATATGTAAATAACCCTCTATTGCCTCCTTGTGGCTGAGGGGTATATTAGGATGCTTTGTACACAAATTTTATTGCATGATTAAGGGAAGGAGTTCCCGAAACGTTGCATGTGTCTTCTGTGCTGAATAGACCTATCTGACTTGACTTGACTGACACATTTTCTGCCACAATGTTTTGGAATTTATGGTATGGTGTGGTGGTATCCCTATGTGGCGTGCAGTGACCTGTGTGCTGGACTGTGCTTTCTTTCTATCACCACCCTGCCATTTTTGGAATCCACCGGGATGCAGCAAAGGCAAATGAAGCATTACAAAAAAAATAAAAAATGCCTGCAATAAGTATATAAAAAAAACCTAACCGGGGGAACTTCCGGGCGGCGCCCATGATAGGTCACAGTTTTGTGTGCTGCTCCAGCCTTGAGAGATTTGGCTTGATAAAACACTGAAAAAAGTCGCCATCTGGCAAAAAACTAAACTTGCTGCAATCAAGCTAATCATCCTTTACCTGATGATCCTAAGGATAGCTGCCAGCACCAGAGCATAAATTGAGGTTGCGGCCTCCAGCTAAACCCCCCGGCAGAGATCCCTCAGGGCTCTACCGTTGCACAGCACAGTGGTTGCGTTGCAATAACCTACCATTTTGGAGACTTTCCTAAAATACTACAGTCCATTCCGAATCTAACAATCTTTGGGGGAAGATTGCAAGGACTTCACAATGGAAGACTTCTACACCACTATGCAAGCCCTCCTAAAACAATATGAGGGGATGATGGCCGATAGATTCAATCAATTCGCCAAGCTTGCCAAATCTACAGATAAAATCACAACCGCATGCCTTGCAGACAAGACAGGAGAAATGGAGCAAGTTGAACGCACAGATCAGCAGCAGCACTTGCCAGGCAAACATTCTGATCGTGACCGAGACATACACCTCTCACTCTACGCCACTCCAGGGGGTTCGGCTGGCCCCCAAGAGCAAGACATAAGCCAGGTACAGGAGCGATTGAGGACCCATGCTGCCACAAATATGCATTCAGTGCCTTCATTTACCTCTATGCGAGGTGGATTGCCGTTGAGACCTCTTAACAACCTAGCCCAAGGGATGCAGCAATGATCAGTCACTCTTAGTGGAGTGGGATCCTCTGGGCTGCGGCTGCTTCCTATCCCCAAGCAACAATGATCTAAGCCTAGGAACGATATAACCTCAAAAGCGAATCATCCATACCCTAATCCGCAACTGGCCAGACTCTGGTACACATGGTCACAGACCGGAATGCCATCCCAGTCGACTGCAGCACATGGAGGCCCCTACTTACCACAGACAAGAAATCCATCACCACTGGCGGTCTCGATTTCCTCTGGTTGCAACATTAAAGTTGGAGTAGGATGAGCTAGACCTCAGGCACTAAGACTACTACATGGGGAATATGGATGATGCAACTTATTGAGCGCTACCATCTCCATTGGAGGCAGGCTGATCGTTAGTATTATCTACGCTGTAGACTCTATTAACTGTAGCTACCAGTCACCAAAGGCTGGTATAGGCTGACATTATGGACACGATCTCCTGATGGGTATGGTGGACTACTGGAATTCTGCTGCCCACTATACTTCTTAATGCGGTTAAATATTTGTTAGATGGGACCATTGAGGAATCGGACATTGAGAATAAGCATATTTTGTGAGGTGTTTATATATTGGTCTGCCAATGTTGTGTGTTATATATATTATTTTTGAGCCCTATTGTTATATACTGATACAAATTCAAGACCTAGTTAATCTTTAGTGATCCTATATATCATGGGTATTTAAGCTATAAGCTTCTATAACTGTTACTCCAGTCATATTACACTAGTTTGGGAATCTATTATAGATTGTAAAGCTATCTAATGGTAACTCCAGACTAGGGTTTAAGTTCCCTTATTTACCATATATGGATCATATTCAAGCTACTAGATCTCCATGTCAGCGGCCGAGACTAGGGAGTATAGTTACTTTTAAAGTGAAACTGACTGGTTCTAACATTACTATATCTAGAGTAGATCAATACTAGAAACAGTAATATGATTAGTCCCCTCTATTCCTTTATGACTATTATTGCTAAAACACAACTTGTGATAAGGAACGTTGTATTTTATATAACAAATAATGTATCCACCTCCATAAGGCCCCTGATTTATATCACTACTGCCTACTTTTAGCCGCTTTATATTTACTATACCTTTACTTCTTTAAGTCCAGCACGATTCCATTAGAGAATTCTGTAAGGTCTCTCAATTCTTCTTATGCAGGGGGCATATAGAAATTCTGTTTCATGTGATATATGTACTGTGTCTAACCAGCTCCATACTCATCTGTCTATCCCACCAAAGTTATTTACATACAGTGCCATGCTAAGCTAGCCCTAAGAATTGTTTGATATCTCCGTAATTATTATGATATGATTTCATATAGTGCCTTTATCATAAGCTTTTATATCTTTAAATGTTGTTATATCACTTATATTTTTGTTACCTTTGTTTTACACTAACTAATGTTATAAGATTCACAGTGCACCATATTGTTCATACCCTCTACATTTAGTTCAGAAGTTGGGTTTAAGCGAGATATTAAGGCGTTTACTAGATACTACATAATTGATTATAAGCTAACATAGGTCCAAGAGTGACTATATATTTCATTCAATTCCCTCTAGATGCTAGTTTAGATAATATGGGTCGAAGAGTGACTCACTGCAATATGAGAGGGATTTAAAACATTAAAAAAAAAAATGAGGTTTCAGTTTAGCTTGTTATGCACATCCACCGTGATTTTATTTATTGTCTTCTTTGAAAATTTTCAACTACATGTTTATTTATTCTTTTGCAGTATCATATTGTAAGCAAGTGAATATGCTTTCAAATATTCCTGTAACGTGTATTTTTAAGAATGTTTTTCTAATAACCTCAAAAAAAGTATTAAATTAAAAAAAAAACCTAACCGCACGCAATAAGTATTAAAAAAAAAACCGAAGCGCCCGCAATAAGTATTTAATAAAAAAAAATAACCGCCCATATTAAGTAATAAGAAAAAAATAAACTAGCGGCCTGCACAAAGTATTAAGAAAAAACAACAACTATCTAATAAAATTATTAACCCCTAAGCGCCCACAATAACTATTTTAAAAAAATAACTGCCTGTACGAAGTATTAAGAAAAAAAAAACTAACAGCCCGCACAAAGTATTAAGAAAAACAAACAAACAAATACCTAATAAAATTATTAACCCCTAAATCCGCAAACCCCAACATCGCAAACTACCTAATACATCTATTAACCCCTAATCAGCAAACCCCCCACAACGCATTAAAGCTAATTTACCTATTAACTCCTACACCGTCAACCCCCACAACACAAAAAACTAATTTAATGACTAAGCCCCCTAACCTAACACCCCCTAAATTAACCGCCTAATTATATTTAAAAAATACATTATAATTAAAATAAATTAAAAAAAATATTACATTAAATTAATCCAAAATTACACAAAATAAAAAAGGCTAACATTGCAAAAAATAAGCACATTATCCAAAATAAAATTTTTTAAACCTAATCCCTATGAAAATAACCCCCCCCCCAAATAAAAACACCCCTTAATCTAAGAATAAACTACAAATATCACTTAAAAGGGCCTTTTTGAAGGGCATTGCCCTAAGTTTAACATATTTTTTGCATAAAACTTACTAAGCCCCCCTCTAACAGTAAAACCCCCCATCCACCAAACCCCCCAAAATAAAAAAAAAACTATTGCAGCAGAGCACCATCGCAGAGGATCGGCACATCTGGGAACACCCCTCCGCATCTCCCCTCCACATCGCCTTCGCTGTGGATGAAGACGATGGATCCGTCTGAAAGAAGACCTTCAACGTCGGACTTCAGCAACCATGAGTACCTATTTGGGGCTTTAGTGTTAGTTGTTTTTTTTTTTTATTTTTTTTTTAAATTAGGGTTATTTGGGCACTTTGAAAAAGAGCTGAATGCCCTTTTAATGGCAGTGAAAAAAACTGAATGCCCTTTTAAGGGCAATGCCCATACAAATGTCCCTTTAGGGGCAATAGGTAGTTTAGGTTTATTAGTGTTAGTTTTTATTCTGGGGGGTTTGGTGCATGGGGGGTTTTACTGTTAGAGGGGGCTTAGTAATTTTTTATGCAAAAAGCTGTTAAACTTAGGGCAATACCCTACAAAAAGTCCTTTTAAGGGATATTGGTAGTTTAGCATTAGATAAGGGTTTTAATTTTTTTTTTTTTTTTTTTAAAGGGGGTATTAGATTAGGAGTATTTTTATTTTTTCATGGGACTTCCATAGCGCAGCCATTACGAGTTTTACGGTGAGGCTAAAACCCTATACTGACAAGATCAGTTTCGCAATCTGAGAGCAGTAATTATGAGTTTTATGCAACAAAACTGTTACATAAAACTCATAACTAAACTGTTACAAAGTACACTAAACACCCATAAACTACCTATTAACTCCTAAACCAATTCCCTCCCGCATCGCAAATACTATATTAAAGTTATTATCCCCTAAACTGTCGCTCCCGACATCGCCTCCACTAATAAAATTTATTAACCCCTATTCCGCCACTCCCCGACATCGTCACCACTATAATAAAGTTATTAACCCCTAAACCGCCGCCCTCCCACATCGCAAACACTGTTTAAATATTATTAACCCCTAATCTGCCGTCCACCCACATCGCCCCCTCTATACTAAAGTTATTACCCCCTAATTCTGCTGCCACTATAATAAACCTATTAACCCCTAAACCGCAAGCCCCCACATTGAAATATACTAAATAAACCTATTAACCCCTAATCCGAAAGCCCCATCATCGCAATAAACTAATTTAAACTAGTAACCCCTAACGCCCGCCCCCCTAACTTTATATTAAAATTACAATTTCCCTATCTTAAATTATAACTTACCTGTCAAATTAACAAAACTAAGTTTAAACTAGCAATTAAACTAAGCACAGGAAGGAAACAGCGCTGTCCACTTCTACAAGATAGCGCAAATGAATATATATGGTAGATATGTATGTATAATCTGTATATTAAAACAAAATACAAACAAATGAGAAATTATTTAAAAATGAAATAAATTAATATGAATAAGGTCAGATACGGAGGTCATGAATAAAAATATATCTTAAAGGAACAGTACTTGTAAATCCAGAGTAAGATATTACAGTGTCCTTCTTGCTCCTTTTTTGTCCGGATAAAAATCTTCTTTAGATCTGAAATGTAATAAATTCAGAGGATGAGCCTAGGGGTGTAGAATGCAATTCTATCTGTCCTCCGCAAGCTTGCTGCCCCTTCAGAAGCGTTTATCCGAGTAAACACCAAATGGTAGCTGAATAGGAGATAAAAAGGAACAGGCGCAACGCCCGACTCAAGTGTAATTAAAACAAATTTATTAGGCCCCTAACAAAGTAATGTGCTTACAAGATAAAAACAACAAATGTGCATATAATAATAAAAGCAACTGTCTCAGTCTCACTCTCCACCACTGTCGTGGATACCATTACACTCAGGGAACACGATCCGTGGATACTCAGTCCTTGGATGTTGGTTGATATTAGAGTCTCCAGTAGTTCTGGGTATACCGTCCATTATGGGGAGAGAGTCAGTAAGGAATGATCCCACTAGCTTATTTAGAGAGCTAGAAAAATTACTTATGAAAGATGCTAAGGAATGGCAAGATCTGGTCTTATTAGATAATTATGTGTTACACAATGTGATCCCGAGAGGGCTAAGAATATTCAAGTTTCCAGCATTTAACCTAGATGAAGTTGAGTACCAAACAGAATGGGAAACTATTCTCCATAATTGTTCTATTGCACTAATTAAACTACTCATTAAATATCGTGAAACTGAAATTTATTCCAATATTGAAAAAGTACAACCTTTTCAACATATAGAGAAATGTAAAGAATTAAATACTAATATTCAGATTAAAGTTTTTACTTTGATACAAGAATTAAAAGCCACTAAAACCAAGAAACTACACAGGGATTTAGAGGATTTTAAAAAGGACCTGGTATACACATACAAAACTAATAGGGAATCATCAGAAGAAGTCAAAGTCCAAGGTAATGGAATCCTAACCCTCGGACACCAACAAGAACTTATACACCTCACAGGGGAGAGGAAAAAAAGGCAAAATGCAAATAGGATAAATATACAAAATCCCATTTTGACCTCAAATAGATTTGCACCACTCAGAAAAAATGGGTTTAAAACCCCAAATAAACCCAGAGTATAAATAAGATTTACCCCCACTGGCAGAAACAAGGAGCTAAACGGAAAGAGAAGAAACAATATCAGGGGGGGGGGGGGACCATAATCACCATACCAATGGAAGTAATAGAAGTACGAATCAATACAATCTCTATAATAATAAAAAAGAGAAGACATATAATAATGGGTATAATGGGTATGGTGGAAATATTCAAATGAATAAACCCCATTTTTTAGGGACCAAAGGGGAACAAATATGGGATTACCATCCAAAAGAGGGACATATATGGGAAAATCAAACACCGGTCTCAGGACCAATAAGAAATCAGAAAAGACCTAGAGGGAGTAGAGGTGGGAGGAAATGTAGAAAAAAGAAAGAGAACAAGATGGAATTAGAAAATGGGATGAAATTAATCTTCAATCTCTCTAACCGTTCTTTTTCCAGAGAGAAAACATTTCTATTGGTGAAAGGCTTGAATTTTGCCCCACGAGCACAACCCAATTCATTTGATGTATATATTGATGTACAACGATACATTAGAAATATAACATTAAAACGTTATTTTAGTAACTTCCAAATGAAAAATACTGAATTTCATATACAATCTGGAGATAAGGACACAGTCCTAACTTTTAAAGAATTAGAATTAGAAAATAGAAATTTTATTCAAGAGAGTGATGCTGCACTTAATTATGTTGAGTTAGATGATATGAACCTCTCTATTTATGAAAAGGAGACATTAAAAGTACAACACTGTCCGTTAAAACGCAAATCCATTTTCTACCTCCTAACTGCCCAAAGTGAGTGTATAAAAATATATAATAAATTGGTCTGTGAGGATCTAGATAGTGAAGTATACTTTAGCACTCATTTTTGGAGATACAATAAATTTACTGATAATTCTAAAGAACAAAAAATATCCAATGAGAAACCAAAAACTACTGAACTAATTAAACCCTATGAAGGAAATTGGAGAACATATAATCCAAGAGTTAATTATGAACCAAATCAATCTCATGTTGAACAACAATAAAATAAATATCGGTATAGTAATATAGAGAGGAGACAGTATTCAAACTATGAGAACAATGTACAATATAAAAATAATGGATATAATGGTTATAATGACAATTTTAGACATAGAAATAACTATAGAAATAATGTATACCAGCCTAACAGGGGGTACGAGAAACAATTTAACTATCAAGGTAACAGATTTAATGACTATAACCATGCTAATAGACAAACACATGGAAATAAAACTAGGTATAATGGGTCCTACAATAGATATACACAAAATAATAATACAAATTATGAGTCATATAATAGATTTGAACCATTAAGATATGAATCCATGGAAAATATATCAAATAAAGAACAAGAACAAAGTACCCACAATAAGGATTTTTTAGGAATAGAACAAAGGAGAAGAGAGGAAGTACCGATAGAAAAAAGAGATTTAAATCCAAAAAAGAGAAAAGAATCAGAAAGAGAGGAACAAGAGGAGGTAATTTACATAAAGCCAAAAGACAAGAAGAAAAAATAATAAGAAAAATTGATAAAAAAGTAGTAAACGAAAACTCAGATTTTAAAGGTATTTTTAATCTAAGTAATTTAGAACTAAGTAATGAACAAAAGGCTGTCCTTAATAAAGGTCTTTCATTTGCCCCAAGTAATAAGTTGAATAAGTTCAACACTTATATAGATGTAAAAAAATATGTAAGATCACTTTAAAAAGATTCTTTTCGAAAAATCCAATTGAACGAAACATATTAGAAAACAATACTGAACAAATAAATAAAATTAAATCATCAGGCCTAAAAAAGAAATCGACTTTCTACCCGAAACATGAAAAGGGTCCTTTTCTAGAAACGTTTGAAACTCTAGTCTTAGAAGATCTAAAACAAATTAAAATACACAGTCGAAGTAAAAAGGAATTGAATTTAAATAAAAAAGAGAGAAGTGTTCTTGAGTCTTTAGAAAATAATTGAGAAATCATTATGAAACCTGCAGATAAAGGTGGGGGAATTGTTATACTTGATAGAGGTCACTATGACAGAATTTGTAAGGACCTTATTGGAGACACAAGAACTTATAAAAAGTGCATAAGGAATCCAACCAGTTTTTTATAAACTGGAACTTAAAATGATTTTAACTGAAGCAAAAAATAATGGAATTCTAACAGACCAAGAATTTAACTATCTCCTACCACAATTCCCAAAGATCCCATTGTTCTACATTTTACCAAAAATCCATAAGTCGGTAATAGACCCACCGGGACATCCGATAGTCTCTATCAGAATATGTATATATCTACCTCCAGAAACAATTATCTCAAAGATTCTACAGATGTTATAAAACTATTAGAGGAAATCATATGGAATGATGAGATGTGGCTCATAACCTGTGATGTCACATCATTATATACATGTATAAGACATATTAACGGTATAAAAGCAGTTGAACACTATCTAGAGTCAGATGATGATTTAAATACACTTCATAAGAATTTTATTTTGGAGAGTATTACATTTATTCTCACACTTAATTATTTCCACTATGATGAGTCATTCTATGATCAAATTTGTGTAACGGCAATGGGGACCAGGTTCGCCCCAAGCTATGCAAACCTTTTTATGGGTTTCTGGGAAAGTGATTTCCTTACTAATACAATGGTTGGGGCGAACCTGGTCTCTTACAAGAGATACATAGATGATGTTTTAATAATTTGGAGAGGGGATAAGAGTACATTTGAATCTTTTTTTAAGAAAATGAATGATAATGATGCTAATTTAAATTTTACTTATGAGATTAATAAAGATAAGATTACATTTTTAGATTTGGAATTTTTTTATTGAGAATAATCAAATTAATACAAGAACACATTTTAAACCAGTAGATAGCAATAATTATATACATGCCGAAAGTTGTCATTTACATCAATGGAAAAGCAATATACCAAAAGGTCAGCTATTACGCATACGAAAGAACTGCACCAGAGATAAGGATTACACAGAACAATCAGCGATTCTGAAGAATACATTTATAGAAAGAGGATATCTGAGCAAATGGTTCCAAACAACTAAGTGTAAGTTGCACAATTGGGGAAGTGGTTTCCCGGCACACAGACGGACGAGTCACTGGCAGGATCCTCCTGAAGCTAGCCTGCACTTCCGGTAGCGTTTGAGAGACGCTGAAGAACTGTATGGACTAACTGTAAGAAGACCGGACCTGGAGGTTTACCATAACACAGTAAGACTCTGTTGCTATAATAAAGATAACCGCTTTGTCTGGATGGATTACAAAAGATCATTTGCATTTACCGGTATTTGCATTTAAACGTTACGTTCTAACATAAAACATTTGCATAAACGTTATTGCAAACCTTGCTTAGACGAGATAGTAGCTCTTTGCCAAATACTACTAGTATTATTTTTTAGTGTGATATTTTATCGTATCAGTGTACACTTTATAATATACATTTTATATATGTTGTTGATTCAGATTAATATTGTTTGCTTTAAGACTGGCCAGTTTATTTGTAATTAGGGTTCTTTTAAGAGATTAATTTACTGTTTTTACAATTTATTAAATTTGAATTATCTGATCTGATATATATTTTTTGTTTTATATTTATTTATATCCCCTTTTTTCAGTGTTAGAGATTACTCCACAGTACTCCACTTTTAGACTATATTGTTTACCTAATATAGGTTTACATTTTAGGTGCAATTAAGCTTATTGTCTTTTATACATTGGGGGTCTATTATCAATATTGAGGTTTTTTGTTTTAGCTAAGTTGTGTAGTGGACTATTGTATATCCTCTTTTTGTGTTCTATCTAATTTATTCTATTATACAATATTAAAACCTTTCTTAGAACATAAGAGAGTGACTTTAGGAGTTTAACCTCTTTTTAAATATACATATATTTTCTAAATTTATATACTATGGCAAATAATTTAGATGTGTTTAATTTAAGATCTACTATATATGACAGTCTAAATAATATATTTGAAGAAATTAGCACGCAAGATGATGAAAACACTACAGATATTATAGAATTAATTAATAAAGAAAATAAAGGGGATATTAACAAGAAATTAATGAAAGATTTAGAATCAAAACTGACTAATGAGATGAGACAAAAAGTAGAGTATGCCTTCCTAACAAAATATATTGAGGAGAAATGGGTTCCACAAGGACTAAGAATAAAAAAGCAATGCTCTTTTAAAACTGAAGATAAAATATTTATTCAAAAATGGAGAGAGATTTTAGAAAATGCCTCTATCAAATTAATGGAACTAATTAAAGAGTATTAAATTAGGTAATGAGATTAATGATCTAGAGAGTAAGTTACAAAAGTTTAAAATGGATAAAGAATATTTGGAGCATGAATTAAAATTAAAAGAGATGATGAAAAAACCCAAAAAGGAACTATTAGATATAAAGAAGAAAAAAATTGATTGTGATAGAGATGATTATAAATATTTTAAGGAAAATGAGGGTGAAGTATACTTTAGCACTCATTTTTTGGAGATACAATAAATTTTACTGATAATTCTAAAGAACAAAAAATATCTAATGAGAAACCAAAAACTACTGAACTAATTAAACCCTATGAAGGAAATTGGAGAACATATCATCCAAGAGTTAATTATGAACCAAATCAATCTCATGTTGAACAACAACAAAATAAATATCTGTATAATAATATAGAGAGGAGACAGTATTCAAACTGTGAGAACAATGTACAATATAAAAATAATGGATATAATGGTTATAATGACAATTTTAGACATAGAAATAACTATAGAAATAATGTATACCAGCCTAGCAGGGGGTACGAGAAACAATTTAACTATCAAGGTAACAGATTTAATGACTATAACCATGCTAATAGACAAACACAAGGAAATACAACTAGGTAAAATGGGTCCTACAATAGATATACACAAAATAATAATACAAATTATGAGTCATATAATAGATTTGAACCATTTAGATATGAATCCATGGGGGGGCGGAGCCAACTGCAGTGCAAAGCAGACACGTTTTAGAGAAGCTCCTCAATAGTGTTACCTAACTAAGTATATTTTCCACTCTATAAGCATATTTTATACCCTGAAGTGCCTTCGTATATATCAGAGAAGGGGTCCGTTACACTTGGAGGTGTTTGCGAGTGTGAAGCTGATCTTGCGCCGTGGAGGACAAGTGTGAGTTAGGCCTGGCAGGCTAGTTCACATGGACATACCGGAATCAACGCAGCTCCAGCAAAAGACCGCCACGCCACTCCGGAAGGTCGGGGCTCCACTCCGGAGTTTGACTTTGCACTAAGCGGTGTGTGGCTGATGGCGATGTCCTGATTGCTGGCCTAAGATACCCCTCGCAGTGGACTAGACTTGCACAAGAGATCCAGAGGAGAGTAAGTGTACGAGTCACCACATAGCAACCCACCCGCTAGTAGACACCAAGCCACATACCTCTCCATACTACAACCATCACTTTTGCAGGAATATACGAGACACTACCTCTTACCTATAGCTGTAGTCTGGAACATTTGTTTTGGCAAAAGTCGCCATTTTCCCCTCTTCACCACTGCAACATACAGTGCAGACCCTCTGGTTGCGTGGTAACCTCATTGACACCACAACAAGCTTTCAAATAAAGGGTTAGGAGATACCTAATTGACTTTCCTATTCACTTACTAAATAGTGGGATATACTGCAAGGGAGGAATCCCTTTGAGTATAAAGACCGCAAACTGAATGTAACTTTATGTGGAACACATGGATTTGCTTTGTCTGTGAGTGTACTTATGGATAGTGGTGTTTGCTCTTTGCTATCCGGATCCTTTGAATTGAGGGCATAATAAAACACCATAGTACTATGGATAGGATTGGATCAAGGGCTATCTGCAACTCAACTACACATTCTTGTGTTAAACACTAGCACACTGTGCACATGATGTGCTAAAGGCACTACTTGCTGGGAGTGGGGGGACCGCATGCCACTGGCCCACGTTGTATTTCACTGACTCACATCTCACACTTCAGCTATTGTTGTTCAAACCCTCTACTGTTGTATGTGGTCTTATTATTTATCCTAAATTATACCCATGGCGCAATCTACAAAGAGAAAGCCTAAACCTGCTACAGGGCTCAAGAGAACTGTAGCAGACCACTTTCACTCTGTTTCACAATCTACAAATGAAGACTCACAAGACAGCTCAACCATGTCTACATCCATGTCTGACACTGTGGCCACTACCCTCAGGGCTCTGCAAGATGCTGCCCCAACAACTGTGACTCCTACTTTTATTTTAACATCATTACAGTCCTTACTCGAGGCTCACCACTCATCCTTTCAGGCCCAGATCACTGCTTCTCTGTCAGAACTAAGACGTGATTTAAATTCTAATTCAGAGCGCCTGGACATTGTAGAGAGGAAACAAGAGGTTTTGGTGGTAGACAAGGCTAATGTTCTTTCTTATGCTCAAAGTCTAGCGGAGCAACTTAGTGCATTAGAAAACAAAATGGCAGATATCGAAGACCGATCCCGCCGTAATAATTTGCACCTATGGGAAATCCCTGAGAGTGTGGCACCGGCGATCTGGTCGCCTTTTTATCTGAGTTTTTTGGCTGTTTAGCACCATCATCTACTCCAAATGAGGGGCTCATTGATCAGGCCCACAGGGCCCTGTGCCCCAGAAGTGTGGCTTCTGATAAACCAAGGGACACTATAGTGAGACTACATTACTTTACATATAAGGAACGGTTAGTCAGAGCTTCCTTTGCCAAACCTGCCCTTCCAGATCAATTTAAGGATATTAACATCTTTGCAGACCTGTCCTTCCATACTCTGCAGCAGTGAATGCTGTTTGGAGAATTTACCAAATTTCTCAGAGCCCAAGGAGTTAAATATAGATGGGGTCACCTGACCAGACTCTTTGTTCTTAGAAATAATCAGCAGCATGTTATTACCACAATGAAACAGAGCCAGCATCTCATGAAGCTATGTAGATCCAAACCAACACACCAAGACCCATCACCAAGCTCTTTGGACCCATTGGTCCCTCAGTGGGACCCGCTCCCACAAAGGAACTCCAAGAACTCTGTTGCTCCAAACCAAGCTCAAGAAGAAGAGGACGGTTAAGTAGAGACGGTATAATGGGTAATATGTTTGATAAAATGTGTCTCTAATATGCTACCCTACTAAGACTGTATGTTACTTCCTTTAATAGAGCCTTGCCACTCTCCACTCTCCATTATTATGTTTTAAGTGAGTCAGTGTAAATAAACGGACCCTTTTTTTTTGTGTTTGTTGTTGTTTGTTCCTCCTTGTGTGTTTCCCTGATTATTTGTCTGGCCTATTCTTTCTTGTTCCCATCTTGTTTCCCTTGTCCCTACCTTGTCTGTTATGTTTTGTCTGGTTTCCCCTGGAGGTCATGTGCCTGGCCTAAGCTTGTGCTGTTTAAATCTTATATTACCCTATCTTTTGGATTAGAGTGTAGATACAGATGGTATATGTCTTAGATGTGTTACTATGCCCTTTTGATATAGGGGTTTACACCATTTTAATTCTGGGAGGGGGGAGGCGAGTCACAGCTATTTCGAAGTTACACCATAAAGATACCAGTCATTACCTATAATGCCCTCACTACGCAATTATCACTGCTAATATTTCTTACTTTAGAGGGTGTATGAGAGGAGGTGTATGAGAGGATGGGATAACTTCCTGCCATATCTCCCAGTTTGGGATGCTTACATTACTCCTAGATGCCAATAACAATGTATGAAGTTGTGGATATACTAGCCGTAGTGATATAGATCTCCCAGAGCAATGTCATTGTACAACCTTGCAACTTCCATAGTTAGACCCAACGCCCTAGCCTCGACTTGCCACCCCTTATGTATTGGTTATGAAATCCAGGAGACTTTGTGGATGATAGAAGGGAAGACAAACTGTAGATACCCTTTCGCTTAGCCATGCAGCTCCTTAAGTGACCATTGGACCTCTAGGTTCTAAGGTGGGCCAAACACAGTACTACTCTCGTTATGTTACTGATCATCTAGTTTTGCACGTAATGGTACCCCACTATTATTTCTGTTACATGACCGTTTTATGCACTGCAGTTTTTGGTTAGAAATGTTAAACTATGATTATATCCAGATATGTTAATAATACTTTGATACACCAGTTATTGCGATAGCCATGTACTGTGTTCAATTATATTACTTGTAATGCTTATGCGGCTGGGGCTTCTCCCTTTTTTTTTCTCCCTCCCCCCCCCCCCAGCTGCAGAGGTTAGGTGTCGATACAAGTTACCTACATACTCCAGGTTTTACTTATGCAAAGTGAGGTTTTTGTTGTATTGATATTAGCCCTCTAATCTGCCGCACAATAATGTAACAGTGGTTATCCATGTTCCATAAATGTTTTATATCCTATAATATTGATCAACAATGTTCAGGCTTCATTGTAACCGAATGTTTCATTAAGGGTTGCTTGCAGGTACATATTCCCCCCCCTTAAAGTACTCTGAATTATGTTTCAGAGGCTACATACGCGGTTTATCTTTACCAAATACCGCATTCATTTGTTGTTCTTAAATTTTATACCATTGTTGTAGATATTTGTGTTGAGTGCTTTTAGCTCTGTTGTTGCTGAGCTTCACTTCAAACCCTTTTTTTTTCTCTCTCTCTTCTTCCCTCCACCCTTCCTCCCATATTTCCCACCCTTCTGACCCTCCTCCCTAACTTCCTCCCGTATTGTGACAGGAGTAAACCCCATTAAGAAAGTATGCCATACAACTGTGTGACCCAAAATGTGAAGGGGCTTAATTCCCCAACCAAACGCAGCATTTTTCTCCGATCCTTGGCTAGAGCTAGAGCCCACCTGGGTTTCATGCAGGAAACCCACTGGGTGAAAGGTATGAAAATCCCTATCCAATCTAAGCTGTTCCCAGTTGTTGAGGCTGCCAGCTTCTCACAAAGTCTAGAGGGACAGCTATCTTTATTCATAAGGATGTTTCTTATTAGAATATTTTTATTGAATCTGACCCTCAGGGTAGATACCTAATCATTATTTGTAGGTTGGATGGTGTCACCTACACCCTAGCCTCATATTATGGCCCCAACAAGCAACACATTTAAATGTTATGTAGGTTCCTTCAGAAACTGGAGTCTCTGCGCCAGGGCCTTCTGCTCATTGCCAGAGATTTTAACATTGTCTGGGACCCATATGTGGATAGGAAGTCAAATGTGACCCGTAAACCAGCTAAGCCTGTAATTGAGCTATCACATAAATTTTGGAACCTAATGTATCAATTTAACCTGTTTGATATATGGCGTGCCCTTCATGCATCTGCTCGTGATTACACCTATTTCTCCTCGGTACACCATTCATACTTACGAATAGACTTCTTTTTTTGTGACCCAGGACTTTTGGATAAAGTAGCTAGGTCGTGGATCCCCCAATGCCCCTGGTCGGACCATGACCCAGTACATATTACTTTACACTCCTCAGTGGAATTACAACACTCCCCGATCTGGCGCCTGTCTCCTCATCTATTCTCCTCTCTGGAGACTGTAGCCTCCATTACTAAGGATCTTTCAGATTTTATACTGTTGAATGATAATAACGAAGTAGATGATTTTACTCTGTGGGCCTCATTAAAAGCGTATATCCGAGGCTCATTTATAAAGATTGCGTCAGCTATGAAGAAACGTAGAGGGGATACTTTGGCACAGCTCCTAACGAGCTTACATAAAATAACAGATGATCATAAAACTAACCCTTCACCCCATCTCCTTAAAAAGCTAGTAGACATCAAAGCTCAGATAGTCCGACTTGAAAATGAAAGGTTGGCAGAGAGGCTTCTTAGGCTTAAAGAAATATATTATCATAAAGGCAATAAAGCCAATAGGTTACTCGCTAATAAGTTGCGACAGAGGACTGCGGCAGCACGTATAGCCGCATTGAAAGTAGGGGGACAAAATGTTACCAAGCCAAAAGATATCGGGAATACCTTTGAAAAATACTATGCTTCCCTCTATAATTTAAAGAAGGACGATACACTCCCTCCTCCAGTCTCCAATGTCATTGATGACTTCCTTACCTCCTTAAATCTTCCTCAGGTTTCCCAAGATCAGGCAGACATCCTGCAAAACCCCATCTCTGTTCTGGAGGTCAAGACGGCTATTAAGTCTCTTAAGGCTTTTAAATCACCAGAGCCAGATGGATTCACAGACATATTTTACAAAAAATTTAAAACACAGCTAATTCCCACTTTAGTGCATTTCTTCAGGCTGGCAAGTTGTAGAGGCACTTTCCCAACCAAGTTTTTACAAGTGGTTATAATCACACTTCCGAAACAAGGGAAAGATCTCATGATGTGTGAGAGCTATAGACCCATTTAGCTGCTAAACCTTGACGTTAAGCTATATGCTAAAATAATAGCTTCACACCTTAACAATCTTTTACCCACCCTGGTTGACCCTGACCAGGTGGGTTTTGTTTTAAGATGCCAAGGCCCTGATAACACAAGACGACTGTTGAATGTCTATTTTGAGGCTCATAGATTACACTTGCCCTATGTCACCCTGTCGTTGGACGCTGAAAAGGCCTTCGACAGGGTGGGCTGGGAATATATGTTTGCAGTACTGCAGAGGTTTGGATTCCCATCATCTTTTATCACAACTATAGCAGCACTGTACTCGAACCCATCTGCAAAAGTCAAGGGATTAGGATTTTGTTCTGAACCCTTTTTCATAACCAATGGTACCAGACAAGGGTGCCCGTTGTCACCTCTTATATTTACTCTCATAATGGAACCTTTTGGCTACAGCCATTTGATCCAACCCACAGATTAAAGGTGTGGAAATACACCATGTAGAGCAGAAAATAGCACTTTTCGCGGACGATCTGATGGTTCTAGTATCTGATCCTCTTACCTCTTTACCCCACCTGTTCTCTCTATTAGAGAAGTTTGCTCTAGTTAGTTATTATAAACTCAATGTATCCAAAACAGAAGCGTATACTATAAATATCCCAGAGGACACCCTTAGCACACTGAAAAATAAATATAAATTTCAGTGGTCCACATCACACATTAAACACTTAGGTGTATATCTCTCACATAATATATCGACCATTATTGACTTAAACTTCTCTCCTCTATTATCTACCATTGCAACGTCCACTAACACATGGAATGTTCCTTCTTTATCCTGGCTTGGATGCATATCAACTTTTTAAATGAGCCTTCTCCCAAAACTGACCTATCTTTTCAGATCTCTGCCCATCCCAATCCCCAGAGCTATGATCCATAAGTTCCAACAGCACTGTAGCAGGTTTATTTGGTGCAATAAAGCTCCTAGAGTGGCTACCAGTACTTTACAACAGCCTATACTAGCTGGGGGGGGGGCGGCAGCTCCCAACATCTTGAGATACCACGAAGCAGCTAGATTGTCACAAGTGACTCAATGGGGTTCGACCGTGCAGAGTAGATGGGCTGAGATTGAACAAGCAGCTATTCCGGCGGGGTTTGCCTTACGAGATCTAATATGGCTCCCCAAGCATACCAGACCATCCGCCCTCTCGCTTAATTATATTGTGGCATCTAATTTGAAGTTATGGGACAAAATACATAATTTATTTCCATTGCTCCCCATTTTTCACCATCCCATATGCTCAGAGGGCTGTTATTAACCTTACCTGACACCCATCCAAATCTGTGGGCTAATCTAGGCTTAGCCAGGGTGACAGACTTTTTTGAAGGGGATAGTCTGTTAACCTCCCAAGCATTTATTCGGAAGTTCAATCCACCTACCATCTTACACTTCGAATTTTGGAGGCTATGTAGCTATCTCAAATCATGGAGATTTGATAAAAGCCCCTTGAGAGCTAAAACTAGGTGAGAAGTTAGATGGGATGCGGCGTCTCCTCCAACAAGGCTGCTTTCAACTTCATGCCTAGATCTTGTGAATCCCCCTATTTTTTATAAATCATCCCCAATAAGACACTTGGAAACTTCCTTAGCTCTTACATATGAACCACAACAATGGAAGACTGCAACGCAACTAACCAAAAAAAAACGGTTCATTGTACAACTCTATATGAGCTGTTCCTCAAAATATTACTACAATGGCATATGACGCCTCTGCGCCTGTTTAAGATCTCACCCATCAACTCTCCTAAATACTGGAGAGGATGTGATGCACTGGGGACTCCATTACATATTTGGTGGACATGTCCACAAATCCAAACTCTCTGGCAAAGAGTAGCCCAGTACTGTACCATGAAAGGTATCCCAATATAGTTGTCTCCAAGCATGGGCTTGTTCCATATGCTACCTGCATATTTGACGCTACCACAGAAGAAGTTCTGTATATACCTATTCCTAGCAATAAAACTAGCTCTGGCCAGAATGTGGCTCCAACAGACCACACCCTCCTGGGAAAAGGTGGTGGATATTCTGAGCTTCGTAAAGACGATGGAATCATATGTTTCCCACATACATGGTTCGGAGGACCTCCAGATTATGATCTGGGAGTATGGCCCTGAATAAATCTCAGTTATAAACCTCATCTGCTCTTTCACCCATGATACCTCACAACCTTGTGAGTACTTCCACTTACCCATCCCCCCACCTTCCCTCCCCCCATTCCCTCTTAATGAAACCGTCCCACATCCCCTTCCTCTCCCTTTTTTTGTTGTTGTTGTTTCTCTTCTTTCTTATTTATACTTCGCTCAGCACCGATCTAGAGGTCAACTTATTATCCTATATTAGCACTACAATGGTTAAATGTTAATGCTGGTAAGAACAATTTTTTTTATGTTCTTTTTTTCTTTTTCTCTCTTCTTTTAATTTTGTCATATCTGTACAATGTTAATGCACTTAGACAAACGTAAATCGGAAATGAGACTGTCCACTTTGAAATGTTTGTCTTGTCTCACTATGGTTGGTTCTTGTTAGCCTCTCCCGGGTAATTCCGGGAGGAGTTTTAGATACCTATGGACAATGGTTTTTGTCATCCAGATAACCTTCCAATGGATGTGTATACTTTGTTAAAAATAAAATAAAAAATGGTATATTGAAAATATTGCAATGTTTATCACTGTTAATTGTATACCTGATTTTGCTGTTATTGTTGTTGATCAATATAAAAAAATATTTAAAAAAAAAAAGATATGAGTCCACGGAAAATATATCAAATAAAGAACAAGAACAAAGTTTTTTAGGAATAGGACAAAGGAGAAGAGAGGAAGTACTGATAGAAAAAAGAGATTTAAATCCAAAAAAGAGAAAAGAATCAGAAAGAAAGGAACAAGAGGAGGTAATTTACATAAAGCCAAAAGATAAGAAGAAGAAATAATAAGAAAAATTGATAAATAAGTAGTAAACGAAAACTCAGATTTTAAAGGTATTTTTAATCTAAGTAATTTAGAACTATGTAATGAACAAAAGGCTGTCCTTAATAAAGGTCTTTCATTTGCCCCAAGTAATAAGTTGAATAAGTTCAACACTTATATAGATGTAAAAAAATATGTAAGATCACTTACTCTAAAAAGATTCTTTTCAAAAAAGAATTGAACGAAACATATTAGAAAACAATACTGAACAAATAAATAAAATTAAATCATCAGGCCTAAAAAAGAAATCGACTTTTTACCCGAAACATGAAAAGGGTCCTTTTCTAGAAACGTTTGAAACTCTAGTCTTAGAAGATCTAAAACAAATTAAAATACACAGTCAAAGTCAAAAAGAATTGAATTTAAATAAAAAAGAGAGAAGTGTTCTTGAGTCTTAAAGTTTAGAAAAAAATAGAGAAATCATTGTGAAACCTGCAGATAATTGGGAATTGTTATACTTGATAGAGGTCACTATGACAAAATTTGTAAAGACTTTATTGGAGACACAAGAACTTATAAAAAGTGCATAAGGAATCCAACCAGTTTTTATAAACTGGAACTTAAAATGATTTTAACTGAAGCAAAAAATAATGGAATTCTAACAGACCAAGAATTTAATTATCTCCTACCACAATTCCCAAAGATCCCATTGTTCTACATTTTACCAAAAATCCATAAGTCGGTAATAGACCCACCGGGACGTCCGATAGTCTCAGGCATAAGCTCTCTGACCTCAAATCTATCAGAATATGTAGATATTTACCTCCAGAAACATGAAAAAAACCTAGACAGTTATCTCAAAGATTCTACAGATGTTATAAAACTATTAGAGGAAATCGTATGGAATGATGAGATGTGGCTCATAACCTGTGATGTCACATCATTATATACATGTATCAGACATATTGACGGTATAAAAGCAGTTGAACACTATCTAGAGTCAGATGATGATTTAAATACACTTCATAAGAATTTTATTTTGGAGAGTATTAAATTTATTCTCACACATAATTATTTCCACTATGATGAATCATTCTATGATCAAATTTGTGGAACGGCAATGGGGACCAGGTTCGCCCCTAGCTATGCAAACCTTTTTATGGGTTTCTGGGAAAGTGATTTCCTTACTAATACGATGGTTGGGGCAAACCTGGTCTCTTACAAGAGATACATAGATGATGTTTTAATAATTTGGAGAGGGCATAAGAGTACATTTGAATCTTTTTTTAAGAAAATGAATGATAATGATGCTAATTTAAATTTTACTTATGAGATTAATAAAGATAAGATTACATTTTTAGATTTGGAAATTTTTTATTGAGAATAATCAAATTAATACAAGGACACATTTTAAACCAGTAGATAGTAATAATTATATACATGCCGAAAGTTGTCATTTACATCAATGGAAAAGCAATATACCAAAAGGTCAGCTATTACGCATACGAAAGAACTGCACCAGAGATAAGGATTATACAGAACAATCAGCGATTCTGAAGAATAAATTTATAGAAAGAGGATATCAGAGCGAATTGATAGATAAACAAATAGATTTGTGTTAATCCTATTGGTTCCAAACAACTAAGTGTAAGTTGCAAAATTGGGGAAGTGGTTTCCCGGCACACAGACGGACGAGTCACTGGCAGGATCCTCCTGAAGCTAGCCTGCACTTCCAGTAGCATGTGAGAGACGCTGAAGAACTGTATGGACTAACTGTAAGAAGACAGGACCAGGAGGTTTACCCTAATACAGTAAGACTCTGTTGCTATAAAAAAAGATAACCGCTTTGACTGGATGGATTACAAAAGATCATTTGCATTTACCGGTATTTGCATTTAAACGTTACTTTGAAAGCAAAGTTTTTATGTTTGAACATTTAAAGTCCTGAGTCTGTTACTCTTTTGGACCACTTGCCTCATTGGTTCTAACATAAAACATTTGTATAAACGTTATTGCAAACCTTGCTTAGACGAGATAGTGGCTCTTTGCCAAATACTACTAGTTTTATTTTTTTAGTGTGATATTTTATCATATCAGTGTACACTTTATAATATAGATTTTATATATGTTGTTGATTCAGATTAATACTGGCCAGTCTATTTGTAATTAGGGTTCTTTTAAGAGATTGATTTATTGTTTTTACAATTTATTAAATTTGAATTATCTGATTGTGTGTATATTTTTTTATATTCTTCTATATATATATTTTTTATGTATATTTGTTTTATATTCATTTATATCCCCTTTTTTCAGTGTTAGAGATTACTCCGCAGTACTCCACTTTTAGACTATATTGTTTACCTAATATAGGTTTACATTTTAGGCGCAATTAAGCTTATTGTCTTTTATACATTGGGGATCTATTATCAATTTTGAGGTTTTTTGATTTAGCTAAGTTGTGTAGTGGACTATTGTATATCCTCTTTTAGTGTTCTATCTAATTTATTTGAGGATCTAGATAGACTTCTTAGTCCGGAAAACAGACACTTTTTAAAATATAGGGATAATCTAACCGGAAAGGGAAAGAGTGGCCCTAAAAAAATCTAATGAAAGACTCCGAAATTGTCGTCAAGGCAGCTGACAAGGGGAAGCATATAATATTCTTAACGATAAAACCACTTATTGTACCTTAATGTACAATCCAACAACTAAACACAAAAGTGAACTAATGAATATGTTGATGAAAGCTAAAAGCATGAACATTCTTAACTAGAAAGCATTTGATTATGTTTATGGTGCAAAACCAATATTAGCATGCTTCTACCATTTACCGAAGGTGCATAAGAACAGCAAAACAAAAATCTGGCAGGCCTATAATTTCAGGAATTGGTTCCTTATGTGATAATTTATCAAAGTATAGAGATTATTTTTTTACAGCCTTTGGTTCATAAAACAAAAGCATATTTAAGAGATACAATAGATGTTATTAAAAAACTATATTAAATGCATTGGGAAGAGGACTTTTTATGGGTTACGTGTGATGTACAAGCGCTCTATACTAGCATACCACATGATAAAGGAATATTAAGAGTGGGGGCGGAATGTAACAAAAGTGAACTACCAGAAGATCAAGTTAAAGGGCCATGAAACCAACATTTTTTCTTTCATGATTTAGAAAGAGAATGTAATTTTGAACATCTTTCTAATTTACTTATATTATCTAATTTGTTTTATTCTCTTAATATTCTTTGCTGAAAAGCATATCTAGATATGCTCAGTAGCTGCTGATTGGTTGCTGCACATAGATGCCTTGTGTGATTGGCTCACCATGTGCATTGCTTTTTCTTCAACTAAGGATATCTAAAAAATGAAGCAAAATAAATAATAGAAGTAAATTGTAATGTTGTTTAAATTTCTAGTCTCTATCTGAATCATGAAAGAAAGATTTTGGGTTTAGTGGCCCTTTAAATTCATTATGGAATCAATCAATTTTATTCTCACACATACTTATGTTATATTCAAAGGTGTTTTCTACAGACAATTACAGGGGGCGGCGATGGGGACTACGTTTGCCCCATCATACACCAACTTGTATATGTCCAATTTTGAGAACAATATTGTCTGGAATGATAACCCATTTAGTACAAATATAGTCCAATATTTCCGTTTCATAGATGATATCATGATATGGCGAGGAAGTGTGGAAGAAGTGGATAAATTAATGTTGTACATGAAAAGTAACAAATACAATCTAAAATTCACTTATAACCATTCAGAAAGTTTCATTGACTTAGACTTAACCTTATTTCATAATAACACTGACAACACTGTAGCAGTTTAAAACTTTAGGAAGTCAACAGATAGAAATGGCCTTTTAAATGCCAATAGCAGACACCTAAAGAAGTGGAAAAACAATATCCCCACAGGACAATACCAACGCATTAAAAGAACATTTTACATACTAGATTTAAAGAAAAGGGTTTAAAGATTTAAGAAATTTTACATACTAGATTTGAAGAAAAGGGTTATAGTGAAGGTTTGCTGAGAACAACTAAAGATAAAGTAGATCAGATGGAGCATAAAAATCTGGTTAAAGTCAAGGAACCGTACACATTAAGTTCACATTACAAAAACGAAGAGCCACTGAAATTCGTAACCAAATATAATGTTCAACATCATATTATTAAACAGATTATGAATAAACATTGTCAGGTTCTGCAGCAGGATCCCATCCTATAAAGAGTTTTAGGCAAGGAACCTAAAGTTAGATTTAGGAAAAATAAAGACCTAAAAAATGTACTAGCACCCACTAAAATTAGAAACATTGGTACTAATTTATCCAATCCCTTTGAGTCATGGGGGGGGGGGGGCGCGGGGGGAGGCTTGTTTAAATGTAAACCTAAGAATTGTGTAATGTGCCCTCATATAAAATCCCCAATGGTGAATTCAATAATTTCAATGACACCAAAAAAATCACCTGTAAAAGCCGGTGTACTTGTGATAGCACTCATGTAGTCTATCAATTGAAGTGCAAGTGTAATCTAATCTATATAGGTAGAACTAAGAGAAAGATCAAATATAGGTTTAGAGAACACCTAAGTAATATTGAAAATGGCCTAGAAAAACATACGGCTAGATTACGAGTTGTGCATTAGGCTTAAAAAGCAGCGTTGGCCGGTCCCAACGCTGCTTTTTAATGCCCGCTGGTATTACGAGTCTTGCAGGAACAGGTGTACCGCTCAATTTTTTGGCCAGACTTGGAAATACCGCAAAACCACTTACGTAAATTGCGTATCCTCTTTTTCAATGGGACTTGCATAGCGCCGGTATTACAAGTCTGCCAAAAAGTGAGCGGTAGACCCTCTCCTGTCAAGACTGGTACCGCATTTTAAAGTCAGTAGTTAAAGGGACACTGAACACAATTTTTTTCTTTTGGGATTCAGATAGAGTCTGCAATTTTAAGCAACTTTCTAATTTACTGCTATTATCAAATTTTCTTCATTCTCTTGGTAAAGTGCTAAAAAGTACACTAACACCCATAAACTACCTATTAACCCCTAAACCGAGGCCCTCCCACATCGCAAACACTAAAATAAAACTTTTAACCCCTAATCTGCCGAACCGGACATCGCCGCTACTATAATAAATATATTAACCCCTAAACCACAGCACTCCCGCCTTGCAAACATTAGTTAAATATTATTAACCCCTAATCTGCCGTCCCTAACATTGCAGCCACCTACCTACATTTATTAACCCCTAATCTGCCGCCCCCAACGTCGCCGCCACTATACTAAAGTTATTAACCCCTAAATCTAAGTCTAACCCTAACCCCCTAACTTAAATATAATTTAAATAAATCTAAATAAAATTACTATAATTAACTAAATTAGTCCTATTTAAAACTAAATACTTACCTATAAAATAAACCCTAAGATAGCTACAATATAACTAATAGTTACATTGTAGCTATCTTAGGGTTTATTTTTATTTTACAGGCAAGTTTGTATTTATTTTAACTAGGTAGAATAGTTACTAAATAGTTATTAACTATTTAATAAACTACATAGCTAAAATAAAGACAAATTTACCTGTAAAATTAAACCTTACCTAAGTTACAATTACACCTAACACTACACCATAATTAAATTATTTCCCTAAATTAAATACAATTAAATACAATTAAATAAAATTAGCTAAAGTACAAAAAAACAAACACTAAATTACAGAAAATAATAAACAAATTACAAGATTTTTAAACTAATTACACCTAATCTAATCCCCCTAACAAAATAAAAAAGCCCCCCCAAAATAAAAGAAAGCCCTACCCTACACTAAATTACAAATAGCCCTTAAAAGGGCCTTTTGCGGGGCATTGCCCCAAAGTAATCAGCTCTTTTACCTGAAAAAAAAATTACAAATCCCGCCCAACATTAAAACCCACCACCCACACAACCAACCCTACTCTAAAACCCACCCAATATCCCCTTAAAAAAAACTAACACTTGAAGATCCCCTTACCGGGAGAAGTCTTCATCCAACCGGGCCGAAGTCCTCAACGAATCCGGCAGAAGTGGTCCTCCAGACGGCAGAAGAGGTCCTCCAGACGGGCAGAAGTCTTCATCCAGTCGTAACTTAGGTTAGGTTTTATTTTACAGGTACTTTTGTATTTATTTTAGCTAGGTAGTTTATTAAATAGTTAATAACTGTTTAGTAACTGTTCTACCTAGTTAAAATAAATACAAACTTGCCTGTAAAATAAAAATAAACCCTAAACTAGAATTATTAGATATATTGTAGCTAGCTTAGGGTTATTTTATAGGTAAGTATTTAGTTTTAAATAGGAATAATTGAGTTAATTATAGTAATTTAGGGTTAGGGTTAGACTTAGGTTTAGGGGTTAATATGTTTATTATAGTGGCAGCTACGTTGGGGGCGGCAGATTAGGGGTTAATAAGTGTAGGTAGGTTGCGTCAACATTTGGGGTGGCAGATTAGGGGTTAATAAATATAATGTAGGTGTCGGCGATGTTGGGGGCAGCAGATTAGGGGTTCATAAGTATAATGTAGGTGGCGGCGGTGTCTGAAGCGGCAGATTAGGGGTTAATAATATAATGCAGGTGTCGGCGATGTCGGGGGTGGCAGATTAGGGGTTAATAAGTGTAAGATTAGGGGTGTTTAGACTCTGGGTTCATGTTAGGGTGTTAGGTGTAGACATAAATTTTATTTCCCCATAGGAATCAATGGGGCTGCGTTAGGAGCTAAACGCTGATTTTTTTTCAGCCGGCTCCCCCCGTTGATTCCTATGGGGAAATCGTGCACGAGCACATTACACCAGCTCACCGCTGACTTAAGCAGCGCTGGTATTGGAGTGCGGTAATGAGCAAAATTTTGCTCAACGCTCACTTCTTGTTTTTTAACGACGGGTTTGTAAAAACCCGTAATACCAGCGCTGTCTGTAAGTGAGCGGTGAGCATAAACTGCTCGTTAGCACCGCATAGTCTCTAACGCAAAACTCGTAATCTAGGTGATAGCGTTTCGAAACACTTCAAAGAAAAACATAGTATTGAGGGTTTTGAAGTTAAAATTGTGGAGTGGATTGCCTCCAATATTTGGGACACCAATAGACTCCTTCATTTAAGACAAAGGGAGACATTTTGGATAAGGGAATTGGACTGCATGCAGCTGAAGGGTCTCAATGTAGATATAGATATCCAAGCCTTTTTTTGTGTAATTTGCACCCTCTAGTGGAAGTTGTGTTTTTATGATATATATACTGTATATATGAAAATATTTTTATGGTATATATGGTATATAGTGGAAGGTGTGTTTTTAGGATATATATATGAAAATATTTTTATGGTGTATACATGGTACATATTTATATGCATTTTGTTATATATGTATTATCTTAAATAGCTCAATTTGTCTTCTTTTTTTCTTTCTTCTTAAAGATTGACAGATAGAATTTTCAAGATAATTTTATAACACCCACCAAATTTACAGGCATAGATTACTGTACAAGGAATAGGTATACTTTTTAATTATTTCTATGTCCTTTTATCTCACAAAATATCCCAGCTTTAAATATGGAAGGTATGTGTATATATAGATTTCGAATGTGGAATGTATATTTTTATAGGCCTAGATTTGGAGTTTGGCGGTAGCCGTGAAAACCAGCGTTAGAGGCTCCTAACGCTGGTTTTAGGCTACCGCCGGTATTTGGAGTCAGTCAGGAAAGGGTCTAACGCTCACTTTTCAGCCGCGACTTTTCCATACCACAGATCCCCTTACATCAATTGCGTATCCTATCTTTTCAATGGGATCTTTCTAACTCCGGTATTTAGAGTCGTGGCTGAAGTGAGCGTTAGAAATCTAACGACAAAACTCCAGCCGCAGAAAAAAGTCAGTAGTTAAGAGCTTTCTGGGCTAACGCCGGTTCATAAAGCTCTTAACTACTGTGCTCTAAAGTACACTAACACCCATAAACTACCTATGCACCCCTAAACCGAGGTCCCCCCACATCGCCGCCACTCGATTTCATTTTTTTAACCCCTAATCTGCCGACTGCCACCTACGTTATACTTATGTACCCCTAATCTGCTGCCCCTAACACCGCCGACCCCTATATTATATTTATTAACCCCTAACCTGCCCCCCACAACGTCGCCGCCAGCTACCTACAATAATTAACCCCTAATCTGCTGACCGCAAAGCGCTGCTACTTACGTTATCCTTATGTACCCCTAATCTGCTGCCCCTAACACCGCCGACCCCTATATTATATTTATTAACCCCTAATCTGCCCCCCTCAACGTCCCCTCCACCTGCCTACACTTATTAACCCCTAATCTGCCGAGCGGACCGCACCGCTATTATAATAAAGTTATTAACCCCTAATCCGCCTCACTAACCCTATAATAAATAGTATTAACCACTAATCTGCCCTCCCTAACATCACCGACACCTGACTTCAATTATTAACCCCTAATCTGCCGACTGGAGCTCACCGCTATTCTAATAAATGTATTAACCCCTAAAGCTAAGTCTAACCCTAACACTAACACCCCCCTAAATTAAATATAATTTTAATCTAACGAAATAAATTAACTCTTTTTAAATAAATTATTCCTATTTAAAGCTAAATATTTACCTGTAAAATAAATCCTAATATAGCTACAATATAAATTATATTTATATTATAGCTATTTTAGGATTAATATTTATTTTACAGGTAACTTTGTATTTATTTTAACCAGGTACAATAGTTATTAAATAGTTAAGAACTATTTAATAGCTACCTAGTTAAAATAATTACAAATTTACCTGTAAAATAAATCCTAACCTAAGTTACAATTAAACCTAACACTACACTATCAATAAATTAATTAAATAAAATACCTATAATTATCTACAATTAAACCTAACACTACACTATCAATAAATAAATTAAATACAATTCCTACAAATAAATACAATGAAATAAACTGACTAAAGTACAAAAAATAAAAAAGAACTAAGTTACCATAAATAAAAAAATATTTACAAACATTAGAAAAATATTACAACAATTTTAAACTAATTACACCTACTCTAAGCCCCCTAATAAAATAACAAAGCCCCCCAAAATAAAAAAATGCCCTACCCTATTCTAAATTACTAAAGTTCAAAGCTCTTTTATCTTACCAGCCCTGAACAGGGCCCTTTGCGGGGCATGCCCCAAGAAGTTCAGCTCTTTTTCCTGTAAAAAAAACATACAATACCCCCCCCAACATTACAACCCACCATCCACATACCCCTAATCTAACCCAAACCCCCCTTAAATAAACCTAACACTAAGCCCCTGAAGATCTCCCTACCTTGAGTCGTCTTCACCCAGTCAAGCCAAATTCTTCATCCAAGCGGAGCAAGAAGAGGTCCTCCATCCGGTAGAAGTCTTCATCCAAGCGGGGCAGAAGAGGTCTTCCATCCGATTGAAGTCTTCATCCAAGCGGCATCCATCCGGAGCGGAGCGGCAGCATCCTGAAGACCTCCAACGCGGAACATCCATCCTGGCCGACGACTGAACGACGAATGACGGTTCCTTTAAATGACATCATCCAAGATGGCGTCCCTCGAATTCCGATTGGCTGATAGGATTCTATCAGCCAATCGGAATTAAGGTAGGAATATTCTGATTGGCTGATGGAATCAGCCAATCAGAATCAAGTTCAATCCGATTGGCTGATCCAATCAGATTGAGCTCGCATTCTATTGGCTGTTCCGATCAGCCAATAGAATGCGAGCTCAATCTGATTGGCTGATCGGATCAGCCAATCTGATTGAACTTGATTCTGATTGGCTGACTCCATCAGCCAATCAGAATATTCCTACCTTAATTCCGATTGGCTGATAGAATCCTATCAGCCAATCAGAATTTGAGGGACGCCATCTTGGATGACGTCATTTAAAGGAACCGTCATTCGTTGTTCAGTCGTCGGCCAGGATGGATGTTCCGCGTTGGAGGTCTTCAGGATGCTGCCGCTCCGCTCCGGATGGATGCCGCTTGGATGAAGACTTCAATCGGATGGAAGCCCTCTTCTGCCTCGCTTGGATGAAGACTTCTACCGGATGGAGGACCTCTTCTTGCCCCGCTTGGATGAAGACTTCTACCGGATGGAGGACCTCTTCTTGCTCCGCTTGGATGAAGAATTTGGCTCGGCTGGGTGAAGACGACTCAAGGTAGGAAGATCTTCAGGGGCTTAGTGTTAGGTTTATTTAAGGGGGGTTTGGGTTAGATTAGGGGTATGTGGGTGGTGAGTTGTAATGTTGGGGGGGGGGTATTGTATGTTTTTTTTTACAGGCAAAAGAGCTGAACTTCTTGGGGCATGCCCCGCAAAGGGCCCTGTTCAGGGCTGGTAAGGTAAAAGAGCTTTGAACTTTAGTAATTTAGAATAGGGTAGGGCATTTTTTTATTTTGGGGGGCTTTGTTATTTTATTAGGGGGCTTAGAGTAGGTGTAATTAGTTTAAAATTGTTGTAATATTTTTCTAATGTTTGTAAATATTTTTTTATTTTTTGTAACTTAGTTCTTTTTTATTTTTTGTACTTTAGTTAGTTTATTTCATTGTATTTATTTGTAGGAATTGTATTTAATTTATTTATTGATAGTGTATTGTTAGGTTTAATTGTAGATAATTATAGGTATTTTATTTAATTAATTTATTGATAGTGTAGTGTTAGGTTTAATTGTAACTTAGGTTAGGATTTATTTTACAGGTAAATTTGTAATTATTTTAACTATTTTAGCTATTAAATAGTTCTTAACTATTTAATAGCTATTGTGCCTGGTTAAAATAAATACAAAGTTGCCTGTAAAATAAATATAAATCCTAAAATAGCTATAATATAATTATAATTTATATTGTAGCTATATTACGGTTTATTTTACAGGTAAGTATTTAGTTTTAAATAGGAATAATTTATTTAATAAGAGTTAATTTATTTCGTTAGATGTAAATTATATTTAACTTAGGGGGGTGTTAGTGTTAGGGTTAGACTTAGCTTTAGGGGTTAATACATTTATTAGAATAGCGGTGAGCTCTAGTCGGCAGATTAGGGGTTAATGTTTGAAGTTAGGTGTCGGAGATGTTAGGGAGGGCAGATTAGGGGTTAATACTATTTATTATAGGGTTAGTGAGGCGGATTAGGGGTTAATAACTTTATTATAATAGCGGTGCGGTCCGGTCGGCAGATTAGGGGTTAATAAGTGTAGGCAGGTGGAGGGGACGTTGAGGGGGCAGATTAGGGGTTAATAAATATAATATAGGGGTCGGCGGTGTTAGGGGCAGCACATTAGGGGTACATAGGGATAATGTAAGTAGCGGCGGTTTACGGAGCGGCAGATTAGGGGTTAATAATAATATGCAGGGGTCAGCGATAGCGGGGGCGGCAGATTAGGGGTTAATAAGTGTAAGGTTAGGGTTGTTTAGACTCGGGGTACATGTTAGAGTGTTAGGTGCAGACGTAGGAAGTGTTTTCCCATAGCAAACAATGGGGCTGCGTTAGGAGCTGAACGCGGCTTTTTTGCAGGTGTTAGGTTTTTTTTCAGCTCAAACAGCCCCATTGTTTTCTATGGGGGAATCGTGCACAAGCACGTTTTTTAAGCTGGCCGCGTCCGTAAGCAACTCTGGTATCGAGAGTTGCAGTGGCGGTAAATATGCTCTACGCTCCTTTTTTGGAGCCTAACGCAGCCATTCTGTGGACTCTCAATACCAGAGTTATTTTAAAGGTGCGGCTAGAAAAAAGCAGCGTAGCTAACGTACCCCTTTGGCCGCAGAACTCTAAATCTAGGCGATAGACTTTTATTTAATGTATTGTCGATTGAATGTATTTTTAAATTTATTAATGATTTATTTTGCTAATTTAATGTTTACTTGCACCTCTATATATACAGGTTTTTATCTTCTGTGTGTATATTTGTACATAATGTTTTGCACAGTTCCTTAAAAAACATTTTCTTTTCAGACTGATCTAGGCACCATATTTAAAGACATATTTAGATGAAATGGACATTGAAAGCCCTGCTTAAATCAATTTCACATGTGGGCATTTTGTAATTAAGAGCTGTGCTTATATAAACCTACCTTTTTAGAAAGATCAATATTCTTGAAAAAGTTTTGACGGTGCAAAACGAAATGCGTAGAGACCTTTTTGTCCCCAGGAGGCACCCGTACTTTCACAGCTATGCTATACAGTGCAAAAAAGCGGACGCCGAGGGACATTTTTAAAAGCGGTAATATTTAACCGGTTTGATGGATGTATCTTTTCCTTACTGACTCTCTGTCCATAACGGATGGTATACCCAGAACTACTGGAGACTCTAATATCTTACAACTACTGTCAACCAACATTCAAGGACTGAGTATCCACGGATCGTGTTCCCTGAGTGTAATGGTATCCTTGACAGTGGTGGAGACTGAGACAGTTGCTTTTATTATTATGTGCACATTTGTTGTTTTTATCTTGGAAGTCCATTACTTTGAGTTGGGCATTGCACCTGTTCCTTTTTATCTCCTAACAATTAAACTGATATAACTATTAAACTAAAATTAAACTAACTACCAATTAAAGAAACTAATTAAAAAAATCCTAACACTACTATAAAAATTACATAGTATCTAATTACAAAAAATAAAAAATACTAAATTACAAAAAAATAAAAAACACTAAATTACGAAAAATAACAAAACAAAATTACCAAAAATAAAAAAGAATTACACCTAATCTAATAGCCCTATAAAAATAAAAAAGCCCACCCAAAATAAAAACAACCCCTAAACTACAATAAACTGCCAATAACCCTTAAAAGGGCCTTATGTAGGGCATTGCCCTAAGTTAAACAGCTCTTTTACCTGTAAAAAAAATACAAAGACCCCCCAACAGTAAAAACCCATAGCTCTTATCCTATTGGCTGATTTGATTTTTCAAATCAGCCAATAGGAATGCAAGGGACGCCATTTTGAATCACATACCTTGCATTGAAGATTCAGTATACAGCGGCGACCATATGAAGAGGATGCTTTGCACCGGATGTCTTCAGGATGGACCCACTTTGCGCCGCTGGGATGAAGATAGAAGACGGCGCTGGGATGAAGATAGAAGATTCCGTCTGGATGAAGATGGAGTCACCTGCCGCCTGGATGAAGATGGAGGCACCTGGATGAGGATGGGGCCGCCGGAATGAAGATCCTTCAAGCGGGACTTCAGCAACTGTAAGTGGATCTTCGGGGTTAGTATTAGGATTTTTTTAAACTTTTTTGGGTGGGTTTTTTTTTTTAGTTTAGGGTTTGGGCTTCTCGTAAAAGAGCTAAATGCCCTTTTCAGGGCAATGCAAACGAGCTAAATGCCCTTTTAAAGGCAATGCCCATACAAATGCCCTTTTCAGGGCAATGGGTAGATTATTTTTTTTTAGATAGTTTTTTTTTATTTTGTGGGTTGGGGGGGTGTGGGGGTTTGTAATGTTAGTGGGTCTTTGTAAATTTTTTTCAGGTAAAAGAGCTGTTGAAATTAGGGCAGTGCCCTACAAAAGGCCCTTTTAAGGGATATTGGTTGTTTATTCTAGATTAGGTCTTTTATTTGGGGTGTTTTTTTTTTAAATGGGTATTAGAATAGGAATAATTTTTATTATGTTTGATAATTCGCTTTTTATTTTGTGTAATGTTTTTATTTCATTTTGGGGTGGGTTTTTATTTTTGGATTAGGGGTTGGGCATTTCATAAAAGAGCTGAATGCCCTTTTAAGGGCAATGCCCATACAAATACCCTTTTCAGGGCAATGGGTAGATTAAGTTTTACCTTATTTTCATTTTGTGGGTTTGAGGGGTGGGGGTTTGTATACTGTTAGGGGGTGTTTGTTTTGTTTTGTAGCAAAAGAGCTGTTAACTTTAGGGCAATGCCCTACAAAAGGTGCTTTTAAGGGCCCACAAAAGTTTGTTATAGATTAGGCTTTTTTATTTTGGGGTGGTTTTTATTTTAAGCAGGGTATAAGAATAGGAATAATTTTTATTGTTTTGGATAATTTTGTTTGTTATTTTTTGTAATGTTAGGTTTTAGTGTAAGGCAGCTTAGGTTGTATTTCACAGGTAAGTTTGTATTTATTTTAACTAGGTAGTTAGTAAATAGTTAATAAGTATTTACTAACTAGTCTACCGAGTTAAAATAAATACAAACTTACCTGTGAAATAAAAATGAAACCTAAGATAGGCAGCTACAATATAACTATTAGTTATATTGTAGCTAGTTTAGGCTTTATTTCACAGTTAAGTATGTATTTAGTTTTAAATAGGTATTATTTAGTTAATAATTGTAACTTTAATTTAGCTCTATTTTAATTATGTTAAAGTTAGGGGGTGTTAGGGTTAGGGTTACGTTAGGGTTAGGTTAGGGGTTGGTTTAGGGGTTAATATAGTTTAATTTAGGTTGTTGTGATGTGGGGGGCTGTCGGTTTAGGGGTTAATAGGTTTATTTAGTGGTAGTGATGTGGAAGGCCAGAGGTTTAGGGATTTATAACTTTATTTAGTGGTGGCGATGTCGGGGAGTGGCGGAATAGGGGTTAATAGATTTATTATAGTGTGGGCGATGTTGGGGTGCAGTGGAATAGGGGTTAAAAACTTTTGTATAATGGCAGCGATATCGGGAGCTGCAGATTAGGGGTTAATAGCTTTATTTAGGTGGCGGCGATGTTGAGAGCAGCAGATTAGGGGTTAATAACATTATGTAGGTGGCGGCGATGTCGGGGGCAGCAGTTTAGGGGTGTTTAGACGTGAGGTTTATGTTAGGGTGTTAGGTTTAAACGTAACTTTTTTTCCCCCCATAGACATCATTGGGGCTGCGTTACAGAACTTTTCATTCCGTGATCGCAGGTGTTTTTTTCTGACACCTTCTCCCCATTGATGTCTATGAGGAAAGCGTGCACAAGCACTTCAAAACAGCACTTGTATTGTGTGCAGTATGGAGCTCAGCGCAACCATATCGCACGCACAAGCCGGCTCTTTTGAAATTTGTAATGGCTGCGCTATAGAGGGTTAAATATGCAACTTTTGTTGCGTTCGCTAAAAACCCTTGTAATCTACCTGAAAATTAGTTAAATTGCGATGTGGGGTGTTGTTAGATTAGGGGTAATTATTAGTGGTGGTTTTGAGGTATGGCGGTAATATGGGTGGCTTTGCGGTTTAGTGGTTAATAACTTTTTTTAGATAGATTGCGATGTGGGGGGTTCTCGGATTAGGGGTTATCAATTTTATTATTAGTTGCATTTTTTTGGGTATGGCGCATTTAGAAGTGTCAGGTTTATTATTGGGAGGCGGCTCAGCCTACACATTATTTATACACTCACTATGCATAGTGACTGTATAAATAATGTACACACTGACACTAACATAATAATCAGTTATAATAATCATGAACATACTTACACTTTATATTATTTTGCCTTATGCACTGAAAGGAATTGTATGTATACGTTTCTCTCTCTCTCTTTCTCCCCCTCTATTTTGCTCTTTCTCTCTCCCCCTCCCTTTTGCTCTTTCTCTCTCCCTTTCTCTTTTGCTCTCTCTCCCTCTTTTGCTCTCTCTCCCCCCTCTCTTTTGCTCTCTCTCCCCATTTATTTTGTGCTCTCTCTCCCCTCTCTCTTCTGCTCTCTCTTATCTCTCTCTTTTGCGCTCTCTCTCTCCCCCCTCTCTTTTGCTCTCTCTCTATCCCCCCTCTCTTTTGCTCTCTCTCTCCCCCCTCTCATTTGCTTTATCTCCCCATCTCTTTTTCTTACTCCACCTCTCTTTTGCTCTTTCTCTCTCCCCCTCTATTTAGCTCTCTCTCTTTCCCCCTCTATTTTTCTCTCTCCCCTCTCTTTTCCTCTCTCTCTCTCTCTCTCCCCTCTATTTTGCTCTCTCTTCCCTCTATTTTGCTCTCTCTCCCCTCTCTTTTGTTCTCTCTCCCCTCTCTGTTGCTCTCTCTCCCCCTCTCTTTTGCTCTTTCCCCTCTCTTTTGCACTTTCCCCTCTCTTTTGCGCTTTCCCCTCTCTTTTGCTCTTTCCCCTTTCTTTTACTCTCTCTCCTCTCTTTTGCTCTTTTCCATCTCTTTTGCTCTCTCCCCATCTCTTTCTCTCTCTCCTCCCTCTCTTTTGATCTGTCTGTCTCGCATGTGCCCAACCGCGCCCGGTCCCGCCCACACCACGCCCGGTTCCATCCCCATCACGCACACTCACGTCTGGCCATGTCCACTCCCGTCCACCGATGTCACGCCATGGACAGCAGATCAGGTAGACTCTAAGTCCAGGTGTGTTTGTCTTCGCACCGTCTACTGCGCATGACAGCTTTGGACAATCACACTTGGCCTTTTATATTATAGGATAGTAGATCATCCAAATAGGGTTTTACTTTACCTGTAGTTTAATTTAAGAACAATATAAAAGTAGTCTTTTCAAATACAGTGTAGCTTAATTATATAAATAACATATTGTTTATACATTCAAATAAGGGTGTCGTTACACCTGTTGGCTATATATATATATATATATATATATATATATATATATATATAAAATTAGTCTGACCATATAGGGAGTTTGTACACCTGTATATTAATTATATATACGGGTGAAACTCGAAAAATTAAAATATATTGTGCAAACGTTAATTTATTTCACTAATGCAACTTAAAAGATGAAACTAATATATGAGATAGACTCATTACATGCAAAGCAAGATAGTTCAAGCTGTGATTTGTCATAATTGTAATGATTATGGCTTAGTGATGTCGCGAACCTAAAATTTTCGGTTTGCGAACGGTTTTATTTTTTAATTATTAATAATACTGTGACAACAAATATGATTGGTGTAAATATTTTGAAAGTAGGCCTGGCACACAGGCTTGGAAGGCAGTAGAAAAGTGCAATTCCAGGGCACGAGCAAACTGAGGATTAAGATCAACAATCAAGATTTTTTTAATTTTTATTAGTAACTATACTGTGAGAACAATTATGATTGGTGTAAATAGTTGGCAAGACGGCCTGGCACAAAACGCTGGCAGGCAGGAGGTAGATGCAATTCAAGGACACTAGGAGACTGATTACTGACAGTCAAAACAGTGATGATTGACAATTTTTGCAATACTGTTAAAAGAAATATGATTGCTGGCAATAATTGGCTAGGTGGGCCTGGCACACAGCAGGCTGCAAGGCAGGAGGAAAGTGCAATTCAATGGCACCAGCAAACTGAGGATTCACAACAACTATTACCAAAAAATTTAATTTTTAATTATTAAGAATACTGTGACAACAAATATGATTGGTGTAAATATTTTTCAAGTAGGCCTGGCACACAGGCTTGGAAGGCAGTAGAAAAGTGCAATTCTAGGGCACGAGCAAACTGAGGATTAAGATCAACAATCAAGAATTTTTTAATTTTAATTAGTGACTATACTGTGACAACAATTATGATTGGTGTAAATAGTTGGCAAGACGGCCTGGCACAAAAGGCTGGCAGGCAGCAGGTAAATGCAATTCAAGGACACTAGGAGACTGAATACTGACAGTCAAAACAGTGATGATTGACAATTTTTGCAATACTGTTAAAAGAAATATGATTGCTGGCAATAATTGGCTAGGTGGGCCTGGCACACAGCAGGCTGCAAGGCAGGAGGAAAGTGCAATTCAATGGCACCAGCAAACTGAGAATTCACAACAACTATTACGAAAATTTTTAATTTTTAATTATTAAGAATACTGTGACAACAAATATGATTGGTGTAAATATTTTGAAAGTAGGCCTGGCACACAGGCTTGGAAGGCAGTAGAAAAGTGCAATTCTATGGCATGAGCAAACTGAGGATTAAGATCAACAATCAAGAATTTTTTAATTTTAATTAGTAACTATACTGTGACAACAATTATGATTGGTGTAAATAGTTGGCAAGACTGCCTGGCACAAAAGGCTGGCAGGCGGGTGGTAAATGCAATTCAAGGACACTAGGAGACTGAATACTGACAGTCAAAACAGTGATGATTGACAATTTTTGCAATACTGTTAAAAGAAATATGATTGCTGGCAATAATTGGCTAGGTGGGCCTGGCACACAGCAGGTTGCAAGGCAGGAGGAAAGTGCAATTCAATGGCACGAGCAAACTGAGGTTTCAGAACAACTATTACCAAAAATTTTAATTTTTAATTATTAAGAATACTGTGACAACAAATATGATTGGTGTAAATATTTTTCAAGTAGGCCTGGCACACAGGCTTGGAAGGCAGTAGAAAAGTGCAATTCTATGGCACGAGCAAACTGAGGATTAAGATCAACAATCAAATTTTTTTTAATTTTAATTAGTAACTATACTGTCTGTGACAACAATTATGATTGGTGTAAATAGTTGGCTAGACAGCCTGTCACAAAAGGCTGGCAGTGGCAGGAGGTAAATGCAATTCAATGGCACTAGGAGACTGAATGTTTGCAGTCCAAAAAATTATGATTTTTATTTTTTTATATACTGTTACAAGAATTATGATTGGTGCCACTAATTGGCTAGTTGGGCCTGGCACACAGGCTGGCAGATATGAGTCGTGGATGGTAGGTAGGGCAGCAATTTAACACAGTATGCTGTGTAAGTGACAAAAACACAGGCCTGATAGAAAATTAAGTTAGATTACACTAGCAAAATATTTTAAAATTTTAGATTTTAATATTAAAATTATGTTAAGAAGTGCAATGCACATATGAGTGGTCGCACTGGCTGGCTGCTACGTAGGGCAGAAATTAACAACAGTATGCTGTGTAAGTCAGATAGACAGTTAGACACAAGCCTGATAGAAAATAAAATTAGATTACACTAGCATAATGATTTAAAGACTTTTTTGGGGGAATTTAAAGAAAAAGGTTAAGCACATACATATGAGTCGTGGCTGATAGCCTTGGAAGGGCAGCTATTAAAAACAGTAGGCTCTGTAAGTCAGATACACACACGCCTGATAGAAAATACTATTAGATTACACTAGAAAAATTATTGAAATTATTTTTTTTGGGGGGGGGGGAATTAAAAAAAGGTTAAACACATATGAGTCGTGGCTCATAGACTAGGAAGGGCAGCAAGTAAACACAGTAGGCTCTGTATGTCAGCAAAACACACAGGCCTGATAGAAAATTATATTAGATTACACTATCAAACAAATTTAAACTTTTTTTTTTTTATATTTAAATTAAGGTGAAGAAGATATGAGTGCTGGGTGGCTGCCTGGCACAGACCAATTAACCAAAAGACTGAAAAAAAAATGAGGTATATTAATGCTGAGTGAGCCTGACAGACACAGGCCTGATAGTAAATGTAATTAGATTACACTAGCAAAATATATATATATTTTTTTAAATTTAAAATAATGTTATAAACGGATATTAACACTGGTGGCTGGCACAGAGCAATGAACCAGAGTATATGCTGTGTGACACAGGCCTGATAGAAAATGAAAAAAAATTACACTAGCAAAATAATTAAAATTTTTGGTTGGTTAAATTTAAACTAATGTTGTTAGGGAGATATCAGTGGTGGCAGTAATCACAGCATATGCAGTGAGCCTTAAGCACACAGCGTGAAAGCCAGGCAAATGCTAATAAAAAAAAAAAACGGAAAAAAAAAACGGCACGAAATATAGCCCTAAAAAGGGCTTTTTGGGGTGCTGTGCTTGCAGCAGAGATGAGTGGAGTCCTTCTGGACTGTAGTGGACACTAAATACACTAGCCTAGCTATGTTTTTCCTATTAATGTCAGGAGCAAAAACACAACACGTCCTCTCATTAAGAAAGCAAGGTCGTTATGAGTCTAAAATGGCAGATTCCGAGTAGCTGGGAGGGTCTGTGAGGGAGTGTCTGATGTTGATTGGCTCTAATGTGTCAGACGGCTGTGACATACAGGGTCAAAGTTTCCTCAATGATGACACATAGGGGCGGATCGCTATGTGTTCGCCCACAAACGCGAACGCGAACAAGCTATGTTCGCTGTGAACCGTTCGCGGGCGAACAGTTTCGGGACATCACTACTTACAGCTCATGAAAACCCCAAATCCACAATCTCAGAAAATTAGAATATTACATGCAATCAATAAATCAAGGATTGTACATACCTGTAGAACAGTATCAGACCTCTGAAAAGTATAAGCATGCATATTGTATGTACTCAGTACTTGGTTTGGCCCCCTTTTGCAGCAATTACTGTCTCAATGTGGCGTGGCATGGAAGCTATCAGCCTGTGGCACTGCTGAGGTGTTATGGAAGACCAGGATGCTTCAATAGCGGCCTTCAGCTCTTCTGCATTGTTCGGTCTCATGTCTCTCATCTATCTTTTGGCAATGCCCCATAGATTCTCTATGGGGTTCAGGTCAGGCGAGTTTGCTGGCCAATAAAGCACAGTAATCCCACAGTCATTGAACCAGGTTTTGGCGCTTTTGTCAGTGTGTTTGCACTGTGCCAAGTCCTGCTGGAAAATGAAGTCAGTTTCCCAATAGAGCTCGTCTGCGGAAGGAAGCATGAAGTACTCCAAAATCTCCTGGTAGATGGCTGCGTTGACCCTGGACTTAATGAAGCACAGTGGACCAACACCAGCAGATGTCATGGCTCCCCAAATCAACACAGACTGTGGAAACTTCACACTGGACTTCATCTTGCAGTGTGTGCCTCTCCATTCCTCCTCCATACTCTGGGTCCTTGGTTTCCAAATGAGATGCAAAATTTGCTCTCATCAGAAAAGAGGACTTTGGACCACTGAGCAACAGACCAAGTCTGTTTTTTTTTAGCCCCAGTAAGACGCTTCTGATGTTGTTTGTTGTTCAGGAGTGGCTTGACAAGAGGAATACGACATTTGAAGCCCATGTCCAGGATCCGTCTGTCTGTGGTGGCTCTTGTGAAAGTCCCCAACACTTTTGAATGGCCTTTTCCTGACAATCCTCTCCAGGCTGCGGTCATCCCTGCTGCTTGTGCACCTTTTTCTTCCACAACTTTCTATTAATATGCTTTGATACAGCACTTTGGGAACATCCAACTTCTTTTGCAATTACCTTTTGAGGCTTTCCCTCCTTATGGAGGGTGTCAATATTGGTTTTCTGCACAACTGTCAGGTCAGCAGTCTTTCCTATGATTGTGATTCCTACTGAACCAGACTGAGAGACCATTTAAAGGCTCAGGAACCCTTTGCAGTTGTTATGGCTTAATTAGCTGATTAGAGTGGGACACTTTGAGCCTAGAATATTGCACCTTTTCACAATATTCTAATTTTCTGAGATTGTGGATTTGGGGTTTTCATGAGCTGTAAGCCATAATCATCACAATTATGACAAATCACGACTTGAACTATCTTGCTTTGCATGTAATGAGTCTGTCTCCTATATTAGTTTCACCTTTTAAGTTGCATTAGTGAAATAAATGAACTTTAGCACGATATTCTAATTTTTCCGAGTTTCACCTGTATATAGGATAGTAGATCATCCAAATAGGGATTTACTATACCTGTAGCTTAATTTAAATATATATATAAGCATTTTTTTTCAAATACAGTGTTGATACTTTTGTAGCTTAATTATATAAATGAAATATTGTTTATACATTCAAATTAGAGTGTCTTTACACCTGTAGGTTAAATATATATATATATTTATATTTAATTAGTCTGACCAAATAGGGTGTTTGTACACCTGTATATTAATTATATATATAGGATAGTAGATAATCCAAATAGGGTTTTACTATACATATACCTGTAGCTTAATTTAAATATATATAAAAGCACTTTTTAAAAAAAACAGTGTTGATACTTTTGTAGCTTAATTATATAAAAAAATATTGTTTATACATTCAAATAAGGGTGTCTTTACAGCTGTAGGTTAAATAAATATATATTTATATATATATATATATATATATATATATATATATAGTAAGACCAAATAGGGTGTTTGTACACCTGTATATTAATAATATATAGTATAGTAGATCATTCAAATACGGTTTCACTATACCTGTAGTTTAATTTAAAAAAATATAAAAGTAGTTTTTTTCAAATACAGTGTTGCTACTTTTGTAGCTTAATTATATAAATAAAATATTGTTTTTACATTCAAATAAGGGTGTCATTACACCTGTTGGTTTTATATATATATATAATATATATTAAATTAGTCTGACCAAATAGGGTGTTTGTACACCTGTATATTAATTATATATGTAGGATAGTAGATCATCCAAAAAGGGTTTTACTATACCTGTAGCTTAATATTAATATATATAAAAGCATTTTGTTCAAATACAGTGTTGATACTTTTGTAGCTTAATTATATACACCTGTTGGTTTTATATATATATATATATATATATATAATATATATTAAATTAGTCTGACCAAATAGGGTGTTTGTACACCTGTATATTAATTATATATATAGGATAGTAGATCATCCAAAAAGGGTTTTACTATACCTGTAGCTTGATATTAATATATATAAAAGCATTTTGTTCAAATACAGTGTTGATACTTTTGTAGCTTAATTATATACATAAAATATTGTTTATACATTCAAATAAGGGTGTCTTTACAGCTGTAGGTTAACTATATATATATATATATATATATATATATATATATATATATATATAGTTAACCTACAGGTTAGTCTGACAAAATATATATAGTTAACCTACAGGTTAGTCTGACAAAATAGGGTGTTTGTACACCTGTATATTAATTATCTATATATTATAGTAGATCATTCAAATACGGTTTTACTATACCTGTAGCTTAATTTAAATATATATATAAAAGTACTTTTTTCAAATACAGTGTTTCTACTTTTGTAGCTTAATTATATAAATAAAATATTGTTTATACACCTGTAGCTTTATTATATATAACATTTTTTGGCTATATTTAGGACAGCAGTACATTCAAATAAGGGTGTCGCTACACCTGTAGATTATATATATATATATTTATTTTAAAAAAATCTGTCCAAATAGGGTGTTGCTACATATTTTTTTTTATATATTTAGGACACAGTCTGTCCAAATAGGGTGTTGCTACATCTGTAGCTTAAATTTAAAAAACATGCCTCCTAAAAAAAAGATTTCTTTAGAAGAACAATCTGATGCAAAAAAGAGGCGAAATGAGAGACTTAAAAAAAAAAAATTTGAATGATAAAAAAGGGCCGTTTACGGAAAGCAAATGCAGAACAGAAAAGAAAAGAGAGAGCAAATAAGAAAGAAAATCAGAGACTTCAAGAACAACAACAAAAAATGCATTTGCTCATAGAATAAAACGTGCACAAAATGAAGTATCTCAAACAAAAACATAACTTATGTAAGAATTTACCTGATAAATTCATTTCTTTCATATTGGCAAAGGTCCATGAGCTAGTGACGTATGGGATATACAATCCTACCAGGAGGGGCAAAGTTTCCCAAACCTAAAAATGCCTATAAATTCATTCACACAAATCCAAGAAGAATTTGGTTTACCGAGACATCATTTCTATGGCTATCTTCAGGCAAGACAATTTTATAATCATTTAATGTATAATCGAGATAGTAATTGGGAGTTAGGAACAATTGGAGTGGGTATCCAAATCTATAGGGCTGGTTTCTTTTCAATTGCAACATGGTATAAAATGATTATGAAAAACTTAGGCAAGTCACATTTAGAAAATTTAGAGAACAAATGGCAAAATATCCTGCCAGAGATTTCAGAAATAGATATTAAACAGAGTATAGAATTAGTTGGATATAGAAACACGCGGTAGAAGGAAACACACAGTTACATTATAAATAATGCATATATTACGCCTAAATTATTGGCTAAATGGGACAAAACTCTCAAAGGAGATTGTTTTCATTGCCATGCCCCACAGGCAGATATTACACATTGTTTCTGGTATTGCCCAAGGATACTACAGTACTGGAGAAAGGTGGCATATTGGTTAAATAGATTTCTAACACAGATTTTTAACCCCACTCTTGCGTCTATATTTTTGTTTGTTCTCCCAATACAATTCAAGAAAGAAGAATATTGGTTGATAACAACTATAATACAAGTAGCCCGGAATTTAATATTGCAATACTGGAAAGCACAAAAATACCTAAGTATAGCAGAATTTAGACAGAAGGTGATCTCTCAACTGATACAAGAACAATTGAATATAGAACCTGATAATGAGAGGCAATTTAAAGTTTTTTTTACTAAATGGAGGAAGATTATTAAGGTACAGACAGCTGAGTTTACAGAGGAAATAATGAAACCTTTCTATAAAGCAGGCTACATAACTAGGGAGGAGCTGTGAAGATGGTGGCATAAAGTTTCTGTACAGGGGCTGATAGAAAGAATTTTGACAGGCCGATATTTATAAATAAGATATACGAGCTAGGTTGGTTCTGTTTTGTTTTGTGTTGTCTTATTCTGTGGTTATTTTTATGTGTGTTTTAAAAGGATGTTTGAAAAGCTCAAGATCAAGTGACAAGAGTAAAATATAGTTGATAGAAGAGGGTTTGTTTTATCTTTTCCTCTTGGAAGGGTGGAGATACGGTTCTATATGTAACCTTATAGTTAGATTATCTCAATAACATATTATTATTTGACACATACAACAAGTGATTTTGCTATGCTTTTATTTTATGCTCCATCCTGTTATTGTTTTGTGATATGTTGCTTGATTTGGTACATAAATAAATAAAAAACAAACAAAAAAAAACAAAAACAAATACGGTTTTACTATACCTGTAGCTTAATTTAAATATATATATAAAAGTACTTTTTTCAAATACAGTGTTGCTACTTTTGTAGCTTAATTATATAAATAAAATATTGTTTATACACCTGTAGCTTTATTATATATAACATTTTTTGGCTATATTTAGGACAGCAGTACATTCAAATAAGGGTGTTGCTACACCTGTAGATTATATATATATATTTATTTTAAAAAAATCTGTCCAAATAGGGTGTTGCTACATATTTTTTTTATATATTTAGGACACCAGTCTGTCCAAATAGGGTGTTGCTACATCTGTAGCTTAAATTTAAAAAAACATGCCTCCTAAACGAAAGATTTCTTTAGAAGAACAATCTGATGCAAAAAAGAGGCGAAATGAGAGACTTAAAAAAAAAATTTGAATGATAAAAAAGGGCCGTTTACGGAAAGCAAATGCAGAACAGAAAAGAAAAGAGAGAGCAAATAAGAAAGAAAATCAGAGACTTCAAGAACAACAACAAAAAATGCATTTGCTCATAGAATAAAACATGCACAAAATGAAGTATCTCAAACAAAAACATAACTTATGTAAGAACTTACCTGATAAATTCATTTCTTTCATATTGGCAAGAGTCCATGAGCTAGTGATGTATGGGATATACAATCCTACCAGGAGGGGCAAAGTTTCCCAAACCTAAAAATGCCTATAAATACACCCCTCACCACACCCACAATTCAGTTTAATGAATAGCCAAGAAGTGGGGTGATAAAGAAAGGAGTAAAAAGCATCAACAAGGAATTGGAATAATTGTGCTTTATACAAAAAAATCATAACCACCATAAAAAGGGTGGGTCTCATGGACTCTTGCCAATGAAAGAAATGAATTTATCAGGTAAATTCTTACATAAATTATGTTTTCTTTCATGTAATTGGCAAGAGTCCATGAGCTAGTGACGTATGGGATAGCAAATACCCAAGATGTGGAACTCCACGCAAGAGTCACTAGAGAGGGAGGGATAAAAAATAAGGACAGCCAATTCCACTGAAAAAATTAATCCACAACCCAAATCAAAAGTTTTAATCTTTATAATGAAAAAAAAAATGAAATTATAAGCAGAAGAATCAAACTGAAACAGCTGCCTGAAGAACTTTTCTACCAAAAACTGCTTCTGAAGAAGAAAAAACATCAAAATGGTAGAATTTAGTAAATGTATGCAAAGAAGACCAAGTTGCTGCTTTGCAAATCTGATCAACAGAAGCTTCATTCTTAAAAGCCCAGGAAGTGGAAACTGACCTAGTAGACTGAGCCGTAATCCTCTGAGGCAGGGATTTACCCGACTCTAAATAAGCATGATGAATCAAAAGCTTTAACCAAGATGCCAAAGAAATGGCAGAAGCCTTCTGACCTTTCCTAGAACCAAAAAAGATAACAAATAGACTAGAAGTCTTCCTGAAATCTTTAGTGGCTTCAACATAATATTTCAAAGCCCTTACCACTTCCAAAGAATGTAAAGATCTCCCCAGAGAATTCTTAGGATTGGGACACAAAGAAGGGACAACAATTTCTCTACAAATGTTGTTGGAATTCACAACTTTAGGTAAAAATGTAAATAAAGTCCGCAAAACCGCCTTATCCTGATGAAAAATCAGAAAAGGAGACTCACAGAGGAGCCTGTAAAGCCTTCAAAACCAAATTAAGACTCCAGGGAGAAGAGATTGATTTAATGACAGGCTTGATACGAACCAAAGCCTCTACAAAACAATGAATATCAGGAAGTTTAGCAATTTTTCTGTGGAATAAGACAGAAAGAGCAGAGATTTGTCCCTTCAAGGAACTTGCAGACAAACCCTTATCTAAACCATCCTGAAGAAACTGTAAAATTCTAGGAATTCTAAAAGAATGCCAAGAGAATTTATGAGAAGAGCAACATGAAATGTAAGTCTTCCAAACTCGATAATAGATTTTTCTAGAAACAGATTTACGAGCCTGCAACATAGTATTAATCACTGAGTCAGAGAAACCTCTATGACTAAGCACTAAGAGTTCAATTTCCATACCTTCAAATTTAATGATTTGAGATCCTGATGGAAAAACGGACCTTGAGATAGAAGGTCTGGCCTTAACGGAAGTGGCCAAGGTTGGCAACTGGACATCCAAATAAGATCTGCATACCAAAACATGTGCGACCATGCTGGAGCCACCAGCAGTACAAACAAACGCTCCATGATGATTTTGGAAATCACTCTTGGAAGAACATATAGAGGCAGAAAAATATAGGCAGGTTGATAACTCCAAGGAAGTGTCAATGCATCCACTGCTTCCGCCTGAGGATCCCTGGACCTGGACAGATACCTGGGAAGTTTCCTGTTTAGATGAGAAGCCATCAGATCTATTTCTGGAAGACCCCACATCTGAACAATTTGAAAAAAACACATCTGGGTGAAGAGACCACTCTCCTGGATGTAAAGTCTGGCGACTGAGATAATCCGCTTCCCAATTGTCTATACCTGGGATATGGACCAAAGAAATTAGACAGGAGCTGGATTCCGCCCAAGCAAGTATCCAAGATACTTCTTTCATAGCTTGAGGACTGTGAGTCCCACCCTGATGATTAACATATGCCACAGTTGTGACATTGTCTGAAAACAAATAAATGTCTCTCTCTTCAGTAGAGGCCAAAACTGAAGAGCTCTGAGAATCGCACAGAGTTCCAAAATATTGATTGGTAATCTCGCCTCTTGAGGTTTCCAAACCCCCTGTGCTGTCAGAGAGCCCCAGACAACTCCCCAACCTGAAAGACTCGCATCTGTTGTGATCACGGTCCAGGTTGGATGAACAAAAGAGACCCCTTGAACTAAACAATGATGGTCTAACCACCAAGTCAGAGAGAGTTGAACATTGGGATTTAAGGATATTAATTGTGATATATTTGTATAATCCCTGCACCATTGGTTCAGCATACAAAGCTGGAGAGGTCTCATGTGAAAACGAGCAAAAGGGATCGCGTCCGATGCTGCAGTCATGAGGCTTAAAACTTCCATGCACATAGCTACTGAAGGGAATGACTGAGACTGAAGGTTCCAACAGGCTGCAACCAATTTCAGACGTCTCTTTTCTGTTAGAGGCAAAGTCATGGATACTGAATCTATCTGGAAACCTAAAAAGGTTACCCTTGTCTGAGGAATCAAAGAACTTTTTGGTAAATTGATCCTCCAACCATGTCTTTGAAGAAACAACACTAGTTGATTCGAGTGAGATTCTGCAGAATGTAAAGACTGAGCAAGTACCAAGATATCGTCCAAATAAGGAAACACTGCAATACCCCGCTCTCTGATTACAGAGAGTAGGGCACCGAGAACCTTTGAAAAGATTCTTGGAGCTGTCGGTAGGCCAAAAGGAAGAGCAACAAATTGATAATGCTTGTCTAGAGAAGAGAATCTCAGGAACTGATAGTGATCTGGATGAATATGAAGATATGCATCCTGTAAGTCTATTGTGGACATATAAAGCCCTTGCTGAACAAAAGGCAGAATAGTCCTTATAGTCACCATTTTGAATGTTGGTACATAACGATTCAAAATTTTTAGATCCAGAACTGGTCTGAAAGAATTATCTTTCTTTGGGACAATGAACAGATTTGAATAAAACCCCAGACCCCGTTCCTGAAAAGGAACCGGCACAATTACCCCAGATAACTCCAGGTCTGAAACACACTTCAGGAAAGCCTGAGCTTTCTCTGGGTTCACTGGAATGCGTGAGAGAAAGAAACTTCTCACAGGCGGTCTTACTCTGAAATCTATTCTGTACCCCTGAGAGTCAATGTTCTGAATCCAATAATTTTGGACTGATTTGATCCAAACATCCTTGAAAAATTTTAGTCTGCCCCCTACCAGCTGAGCTGGAATGAGGGCCGCTCCTTCATGCGGACTTGAGGGCTGGTTTAGATCTCTTAAATGGCTTGGATTTATTCCAGACTGAGGAAGGCTTCCAATTGGAAACCGATTCCTTAGGGGAAGGACTAGGTTTCTGTTCCTTATTCTGTCGAAAGGAACGAAAACGGTTAGAAGCTTTAAATTTACCCTTAGATTTTTTATCCTGAGGCAAAAAAGCTCCCTTCCCCCCAGTGACAGCTGAAATAATAGAATCCAACTGAGAAACAAATAATTTATTACCTTGGAAAGAAAGAGATAGCAGCGTTGATTTAGAAGTCATATCAGCATTCCAAGATTTAAGCCATAAAGCTCTTCTAGCTAAGATAGCTAAAGACATATATCTAACATCAATTCTGATGATATCAAAATGGCATCACAAATGAAATTATTAGCATGTTGAATTAACTTAACAATGCTATACACATTATGATCTTGTACTTGTTGCGCTAAGGTTTCCAACCAAAAAGTTGAAGCAGCTGCAACATCAGCCAGAGAAATAGCAGGCCTAAGAAGATGACCTGGACATAAATAAGCCTTCCTTAGATAAGATTCAAGTTTCCTATCTAAAGGATCTTTAAAAGAAGTACTATCTTCCATAGGAATAGTAGTACGCTTAGCAAGAGTAGAGATGGCCCCATCCAATCTATCAGTCGGCAAAGGATACAGGCCTAGATTTAGAGTTCGGCGTTAGCCGTAAAAACCAGCGTTAGAGGCTCCTAACGCGGGTTTCTTACGCACTCCGGTATTTAGAGTTTATTTACCGCCACTCAAAATACACCTAACGCTCACCTTTCTACCGCCACCTCAGACCCAGTAGTAAACATATACCGACAAAAAAAACATCCACGAATCACAAAACAAATATTACACAAAGTACACTTACACTCATACAAACACAACACTATCTTTATTTTTCTTATTTTTTTTTTTTCATTAAAATACAAAGTATTAAAGTTGCGAGATTTCGGGTGTTTGAAAAAAATCCACACAAATCCATTTTCCCATTGACTTACATTGACACACGGGAAAAGACCCTCATATACCTACATCTAACTAATAACATTATCACAAACATACACTCATCGATGCATACAAACAATATACACCACATGACATACAAAAAATATTTATTTATTAAAAAAAGAACACGATTTATTTACTTTTTCACACAAGATCATGACGTCACTCACTTTACGAGGAAAACCAGTCTTAGAAAAAAAAATTGGAAATCTTTGGAGCCTCCATTGACTTCTATTGGGAAGACGTGCTCGTGCACGCGAAACCCTCATTTCCCTAACGCACGCAAATAGCGTAGACTGAAAAACTCCAAATACCAGCGCTAGAAAATACATGATTTCATGCGTTAGACACAGCTAGGATAAATAGATCAAGAAATGACTATTTCCCTATGGTGGACTTATGGTTTTTAATATTAAATATTCACCACACCATAAATATTTTTCATACTTTTAGATTACATCAACTACAAATCCACATCACTAGTAACACATTATTATTACAATAAAATTACATTTACAATTAAAATAAAATTCAATACACATTTCTGGATTCACAAACACTACACAATGGGAAACATCTCTCATTTACCTTTATTATTGCATTTCAGTTATTCAACTCATATGCTTGCAGCAACTGCATATCTACATAGGCTTAACACATAATCACTCATGGATGCACATATATTACTTTTAACATTCACTCATACATGTGCATTCAAATGATGGGGGACAAACACATTACATTCTCTACAGGAATCACAAAACACAACATATGGATTTGACGGTACTTGTAACATCATGATTCCATCACCAGAAACCATTAGGAATTACGTACAACACGAACATCATTACACCAGATTACAGATGTCACTTTATGGGAAGGAACAACAATGCCACACCACTATATAGAAGTCAGCATATGTGGGACACAATCACAATATATACGTACATGTACATAACACGCATCACCCATCACGCAACCACAAAGCACACATTTAGATTTTATTCAGCACACAATAACAATGTAGCACAATACAACAACACAATGAGGATTTCACAACTACATAGGCAGGTTAATAATATCATGACGTCATTACAAGATTCAACCATACACATCACAGATTCACCACTGTACCGCCCCTTTAGGAACTTTAACACTCAATACTACAATACAACATATACGTAAACCACACTTTTGAACAACATTATTATGGAGATTTCAATGGGACAATTAAGAAATATTGTCAGATCGCAAATCAATTATATATACAATACTACAGATGACAGCCGGAAGTTATTCAGTATTCGTGCAATTTTTATGGGACGCATACAATATTGTCAGATATAAAATCACTTATATACACAATACTACAGATGACAGCCGGAAGTGCTTCAGTATTAGTGTCATTTGAAAGGGACGCATACAATATTGACAGCTCGGCAATCACTTATATATACAATACTACAGATGACAGACGGGAAGTTCTTCAGTATTAGTGCGATTTGAATGGGACGCATACAATATTGACAGCTCGGCAATCACTTATATATACAATACTACAGATGACAGACGGGAAGTTCTTCAGTATTAGTGCGATTTGAATGGGACGCATACAATATTGACAGCTCGGCAATCACTTATATATACAATACTACAGATGACAGCCGGAAGTTATTCAGTATTAGTGCGATTTTTATGGGACGCATACAATATTGTCAGATATAAAATCACTTATATACACAATACTACAGATGACAGCCGGAAGTTATTCAGTATTAGTGCGATTTTTATGGGACGCATACAATATTGTCAGATATAAAATCACTTATATACACAATACTACAGATGACAGCCGGAAGTTATTCAGTATTAGTGCGATTTTTATGGGACGCATACAATATTGTCAGATATAAAATCACTTATATACACAATACTACAGATGACAGCCGGAAGTTATTCAGTATTAGTGCGATTTTTATGGGACGCATACAATATTGTCAGATATAAAATCAAAAAAGAAAAAGAGGGGGCGCCCTAAGTGTAGGAGAGAAGATGTGACCAAATAATTCTATACTTCTATAATAATTCTATACTTATGTATCTAGATGTTAGATTAATATTAAAAAATGCTAAAGTGATAAATCAAGGTGATATACTGTGGGAACCAGTGTCAATGTGGTTTTAAAGTGATAAATCATACAATGTGCAATGTTATACAGTGTTAATCGATAGCAATGTGATACAGGGTAAAAGTAATAAACAATCAAAACAAACACAGTGATAATAAAGTGAAAGTCTCTATTGGGATGGGAGGCAGCTATCTGTGATGATCCAGGCCAGGATCCAGGAGCAGCAATCTATGAAGAGAAAAGACAGAAGCGCCACATGGCCCAATATTGTTTGATCCAGAATAAATAGATCTTAAGGTGATGAGTAAACTCACGTTTAGTAGAGCACCTCAGTTAGTGCTAGATATACGGTCTGGGATCTATTTGGTCACCCAGAAGACCAACTTCCTGCACAGGAGCTGATGTCTGTATAGACAGAAGGAAAACACAGGTGCCAATATGGCCTAGTATTGCTGGTGCAAAGGTGTCAATACAAGCAAAGAGATGAATAATACTCACAAAGTGTAAAGCACCTCTCGTGGTGCTATAGAGGCATGAAGGGGTCAATTCAGTCACCCAACAGACTTGTAGCCAGACATCCAAATGGATCCAGAGGTGCAAAAGGATCCCACAATTGATCCAGAAAAGGAATTAATCCTCAGGAAAAGGATAAAAGATATATATCCCAAAGAAAGATGCAGCAAGTGTTCAAAATATTAAAAAGTGACTTTAATAAAATTGTAAAAATAACAGGCAACGCGTTTCTCAGCCAATGGCTGTTTCATCAGGCTTCATAAAATGTTTACTGAACACTGTTCAGTAAACATTTTATGAAGCCTGATGAAACAGCCATTGGCTGAGAAACGCGTTGCCTGTTATTTTTACAATTTTATTAAAGTCACTTTTTAATATTTTGAACACTTGCTGCATCTTTCTTTGGGATATATATCTTTTATCCTTTTCCTGAGGATTAATTCCTTTTCTGGATCAATTGTGGGATCCTTTTGCACCTCTGGATCCATTTGGATGTCTGGCTACAAGTCTGTTGGGTGACTGAATTGACCCCTTCATGCCTCTATAGCACCACGAGAGGTGCTTTACACTTTGTGAGTATTATTCATCTCTTTGCTTGTATTGACACCTTTGCACCAGCAATACTAGGCCATATTGGCACCTGTGTTTTCCTTCTGTCTATACAGACATCAGCTCCTGTGCAGGAAGTTGGTCTTCTGGGTGACCAAATAGATCCCAGACCGTATATCTAGCACTAACTGAGGTGCTCTACTAAACGTGAGTTTACTCATCACCTTAAGATCTATTTATTCTGGATCAAACAATATTGGGCCATGTGGCGCTTCTGTCTTTTCTCTTCATAGATATAAAATCACTTATATACACAATACTACAGATGACAGCCGGAAGTTATTCAGTATTCGTGCAATTTTTATGGGACGCATACAATATTGTCAGATATAAAATCACTTATATACACAATACTACAGATGACAGCCGGAAGTGCTTCAGTATTAGTGTCATTTGAAAGGGACCCATACAATATTGACAGCTCGGCAATCACTTATATATACAATACTACAGATGACAGACGGGAAGTTCGGAATTATTATTGCGATTTTAAAGGGACGCATACAATATTGACAGCTCGGCAATCACTTATATATATACAATACTACAGATGACAGACGGGAAGTTCGGAATTATTATTGCGATTTTAAAGGGACGCATACAATATTGACAGCTCGGCAATCACTTATATATATACAATACTACAGATGACAGACGGGAAGTTCGGAATTATTATTGCGATTTGAAAGGGACGCGTACAATATTGACAGCTCGGCAATCACTTATATATATACAATACTACAGATGACAGACGGGAAGTTTGGAATTATTATTGCGATTTGAAAGGGACGCGTACAATATTGACATCTCGGCAATCACTTATATATATACAATACTACAGATGGCAGATGTTACTTTATCCTTTACAAACAATATTGCAGCAACATTGATCGATCACATTCGATGCACATTATACACAACTATGCACTTTCATTCATGTTAGCCTGGACGTGTGCTTGTTACTATAAGATCGCGTTTAAGAAATATTGATTACGCATATGAACAAACATTACAAACATGCACTGTATGTGTGATATTTGACACCTTCACATTGAGATTCATTGGGGGAAAACAACATTTCAGCAAACAACAAAAAAACGCCCACTGTGAAAGCATTCGCGCCGCTCACATACAAACAGGTGAATACAATCAGCAATCATTACAAACTCACTACCATTGGACTAATTGTACTATAAATCCCACAAACAACATGGCCAAAGCATCACTTGTGATCCACATCAGATAAAGTGCTTACCTTGTTACGCTGTTTTGAAAGATGGATGACGATGACATGGTAGACGCTGCTGGTGGTGCTATTGGCGAACTAGCTGTTGGTCGAATCAGGCAGCCTCGGCGGCTCAGACCGAGACGAAGGGGTCGTCTGGTTCGAGGTCCTCGTGTCTACAGGGTGAGACCCACCTTGGAAAACATGAGCGACTTTGAGGTTTTTGATAAGTATCGGCTCGATCGCGAACAGCTCATTGGCCTTTACGAGCTTCTTAAACCTCATTTGGAGCCACGTATACAAATAAGGACTGCTGTTCCCCCCATGAGTAAGATGCTAAGCTGTCTATACGTCCTGGCCTCCGGGAGTTTTCAATCCGGAGAACTGTACATGCATGGCCTGGCTCAAGGTACATTCTCTGGGGTGTTTAATAACTTTCTGGACGCCATGGTACGTATCAGTAAGCAATACATAGGATTCCCACAGAATGATGGTGATTGGAGGCGCCTGAAGCGGGAATTCTTTGATATTGCTCAATTGCCCAATGTCTTGGGAGCCATTGATTGTACCCACATTGCGCTGCGTGCTCCAATTGATGACTTGCCCTTCAGAAATCGCAAACATTTTCATAGCCTCAACGTGCAGTATGTTTGTGACGCACGGATGAGGATTATGCATGTGTATGCGAATTTTGGAGGGGCTTGTCATGATGCCCGCATCCTCTCTCTGTCGTCCCTGTGGAGCCAGTTTGAGGAAAGACAAATGCCCCCTGGTTATCTCGTTGGTGAGTATTTGTGCTCAACATGGTTAATTATTTTGACAATTGACCCTGTATTTTTTATCTGTTAGCGTCATGTTCAGCTATAGGATTAAATTTAACCATTTGTTATTTACCGACGCTAATGTCTAGTTTTATTGAAAAGCAGATATGTAGCATGTCTTACCTTAAGTGTTCAGATAGAGAATGCAATGTAACCATGTAGTTAGCATTTTACACAAGGTTTGGTTTAGGAGAAATACGCATATGTAGCATGTCTTAGATGAAATGGCAAGATATTATCTCATGCAATTTAACCCTGTCATTGTCTTTTTCTGCTAATGTCTAGTTTTATTGAAAAGCACATATGTAGCATGTCTTACCTTAAGTGTTCAGATAGAGAATGCAATGTAACCATGTAGTTAGCATTTTACACAAGGTTTGTTTTAAGAGAAATACGCATATGTAGCATGTCTTAGATGAAATGGCAAGATATTATCTCATGCAATTTAACCCTGTCATTGTCTTTTTCTGCTAATGTCTAGTTTTATTGAAATGCACATATGTAGCATGTCTTACCTTAAGTGTTCAGATAGAGAATGCAATGTAACCATGTAGTTAGCATTTTACACAAGGTTTGGTTTAGGAGAAATACGCATATGTAGCATGTCTTAGATGAAATGGCAAGATATTATCTCATGCAATTTAACCCTGTCATTGTCTTTTTCTGCTAATGTCTAGTTTTATTGAAATGCACATATGTAGCATGTCTTACCTTAAGTGTTCAGATAGAGAATGCAATGTAACCATGTAGTTAGCATTTTACACAAGGTTTGGTTTAAGAGAAATACGCATATGTAGCATGTCTTAGATGAAATGGCAAGATATTATCTCATGCAATTTAACCCTGTCATTGTCTTTTTCTGCTAATGTCTAGTTTTATTGAAATGCAGATATGTAGCATGTCTTACCTTAAGTGTTCAGATAGAGAATGCAATGTAACCATGTAGTTAGCATTTTACACAAGGTTTGGTTTAGGAGAAATACGCATATGTAGCATGTCTTAGATGAAATGGCAAGATACAGAATTATATCTAAATTTAATTTTTTTTTTTATGTTTCTGACAACTTTTAATATGGATTATGGTTTTAAAAAAATATATTTATACAACAATATACTAGTTTAAGTATTCTGTTTGAATTATGTTCTGTTCTAAATTTATAGGTGATTCTGGGTACATGAGCCGGCCTTGGCTCATTACCCCCTTGCGTAGCCCAACTGATGTGTCTGAGGAGCGCTACAATAGGGCTCATAAGAGAACCAGGGCGGTGGTTGAAAGGATGTTCGGGCTCCTGAAGATGAGATTCAGGTGCCTGGACCGTTCTGGAGGAGCACTCCAGTACAACCCAAAGAAGGTGGCTAAGATCGTTGTAGCCTGTAGCGTCCTGCATAATATTGCACAGCGGGCTGGGATGCTGCAGGCCGTCCCGGTGGACAGAGACCTCCTCAGAGATGAGGAGGATGATCCTGTTCTAGAGGGGGAATTCCAGGACGAGGGACTTGATGTCAGAGCAGACGTCATCAACCGCCACTTTAGACGGTAAATAATAGAAGTTACACTGGAGTATTTTCAATAGATGTGAACTCTAGGGAAATGACAAGTAGACAATTGTGCAAACATGTTAGTATTGATCAAATGTTAGAATAATCTTTATTTCTCATAATATAGATGATGCTCTGGGCATTGGGTCCTATAGCGAGTCTTTGCCACCTGGTTTTTAAAGAGGACATCAGATGGTAAGTAGAAATGTATGGACTGTTGCTGGCATGATTTGTACACAAATACATCATATGGCATACATTTTAAAAAATATAACTTTGTTTACACATTACTTAAAATGTACATAATCAGAAAGGGATACTCTAGAATGACTATGGTTCAATGTCACACAGAGGTTTGTTCTGCTCAATATGACTCATCTTCACACTTGATAGAAAATAACACAGGTTCATACACAGGCTTAGTAAGCTAGTGATAGATATTTATTATGAAATGGGGGGTGGGAGAGGGGTACAGAACTGATTCACACACTTGTATGAAATCTTTATATATAATTTCTTACATTAGGGAGATGACTTAATCTAAAGACTGAAAGGGAACAATTTGAAGCCTGACAGTGAAGATTTCCAAGACTGACAGTGGGGAAAAAGCCAAGATTGAAATTGAAGTATACCAATGGGATCATGTCTGGCATTATATTTCAATTCTGCTGACCTTGAAAACCATACAAATACATGTTCACATGGTAAGTGCAAACTATTTGATAGAATAAGGCTGTGGAGACATCCTATTGGAGACACTTAGATGATTTTCTAATTTGTAGATGGTATTTCCCAGTCCTCTATTTAATGAACTGATGAATAATACACCTATTGAAGATCAACTGTTTACCCCTGAATTGACTTTCAAAGACCATGCATTGTCCAGGTTGGTGTACCAATGCATGCTAGTGAAGACTGTAGAATATTAGTAGCTTACATACATTAGTCATATTTAGTTCTTAATGAGATATTTAGGGATCACAATCAGAAAAAGGAATACATATTATAGTTGATATAGAGGTATTTGAATGGACATGAAATATTACATTTATGTTCAGCATACATATATTGTTTACATGTGATATACATTATTATGTATAAATTTAATTTTTGATATTTAAATATAATTTTTAATCAACAATATCATGGTGTATGTATTTCATTAATTTAAAATCAATGTAATGATTATCTTTAAAAAATGTTGATCAAAGTTAGAGCATAGACACCATATGATTTTAAATGTATTTTATGAATATTTTACAACGTGTGTATTAACTTTGTTCCATTTTTATTATTTGTCATTTCAGATTGGCATCTGATGACTTCCTGGAATATTTAATTATTTTCTATTAAATATATGTTTCTTTTTAACAGATTCTAATATATATCAAAATAATCTGTAAATAAATAAAACTTGGACTCCCATGACTGGTAGTTGGCTATTTGACAAGCACATGCATAAGAGAAAATAATGCATTAATAGTAGAAAATAAAAATCTTCAGAGAATATTAAAATATATCTTTTAACATTAATTGGGGAGTCAGATTCTTCAATGCTTTTATATTGAAAAAGTATATATTATAAATATTTAGGATATGTAGTAATATTATGATTGTTTTAACATTTAATAAGGTGAAGTGGTTAAATTACATGAAAGTGACAGTGTTGTTGAATGTAAAAAGAATTGTATAAGATCATGTATCTTCCTTAGGTATCTCAAAACATTATTAGAAATTATTTTACAATTATTACATTTATAAATGGTAGGTCATTTAACTTTATATTTTAAAAAAATTAGTTATTGGATGCCAGGTTAATCTATGTAATTTTCTAGTGGAGTCATTTAACTATACTTAGTAATATGATGTATTTATTAAAATCTTACCTCTTGGGTTAGACATCAAATATCTATATAGAATGTAATTTCCCCTTTAGTTTATTTTGTCAATGTTAAATCAAAATACAATATGTTTGGGTCCTTAAAGGGGTCATTCAAAATGTATATTTTGTATAGATTGTTACAAATATCATACAAGAATATAAACATATTTAGAATGTACTATAGAATTACATTCAGTCTTTAAATATACTTGTTAAAATAAAAATAAATGCACATATCTTAGTCAATGATATAAGGCATCTATATGCAAACAACAATCAGCATCAAAATAGCCTATGTAGAGATGTATTTAATCCACGAATATATATAATTACAATATAATGATTGAATAACAAAACATATTAAGTTGGTCAAATATAAGATTATTATACAAAATGCATACATAACATATAGCTTAATGTCCCTCTACGCTGAAGGCTAAAAAAGACCTCATTTAATAAATATATTTCAGTCAGTGTGTAAAACAATCTAGAAGTTAATCTAAATTTGCTTTACTCATATGTTAGACTCATTTAGCAAAAGGAAGGTGCCTAGGTTTATGATATATTAAGCATTATTGTGAAATGTTTATTTAAAGGGACATGAACTCAAAATATACTTAAAGGTAGCCAGTTAAAAAAACAATGATTTATACATTCTGAATGAGTATTCTATTTTAATCAACTTTAAAACTTGTCTCATATTATGAATGCTCATTGTGATGTTGCTATCATTACTTTAGAAATAAGGCAGTAAATAGCTAATTTATTTGCTTCAGTACTCTGGACAGAACTTGATTGTTTGGAATAATTGATGCAACAATCGTCAAGGACAACCCAGGTTTTTATTAAACAATTGTCCGTAATATAAAATATCATTATTGATTTTCAAAGAAACATAACAAGATAACTTAACATTTGATAATCGTATTAAATAATAAAGTTGATTAACATTTCATGCTCAATCACCAATGGTAAATTTGTTTGGACAGTGTCCCTTTAAGAGATTTAAAGAGTGTATTTACTTCTCTTCCTATCTTGACATACTTTGCTTGAAAAGCATATCGAGATAGGCTCAGTAGATGAAGATTGGTGGATGCACAGAGATGCCTTATGTGATTGTCTCAACCATGTGCATTTAAATATCTTCTGCTGAGGATATATAAATACTAAGAGAAAATGATTTACAGTTTAAAGTCTAAACAATCTTCTATCTCTACAGATCATTTGATACAATTGTTTGTTTGTAATGTCTCTTTAAAACTAAAGACGCCATTGCACAATAACATATATGAGCACTTCAGAGAAATACAAGCTTGAGGTTTATTTGCGAATAACAAAGCTGTAGTTTAACATTTATAAACAGATTATCCAAGTTACTGACATTCTAACCTGAATTTTAACATTAATAAATATTGCGTGGGAAACGCATCTTCAAACACCAGATTAGCATATTTAAACATTAGTGTAATGTCACGCAATAGCACACAATCAATGTGCATTATAAATACATTTAATAGAGCAATGTCAATACTTCACAATAAATTTATTTAAAGAACAATAAAGACATACAATATTAAATGTGTATTTGTATTAAAGAAACAGACCGTTATTAAACCGAGAAATGTCTACAACATTAATAATGTGACAGTATTAGATTTTAAAGAGTATTTAATCATTAATATTTCACGGATCACGGATATTAAATCTGCGTCACACATATCCGCATGACAGGCCCATGAGTTACAAATAAGTCTACATGAAAAATGAAGTTACAGCACCACCAAGCGGTATGTGTAAGGAAGTTACTAAGATATGAAACATTAAGGAACGGCCAATCAGAGTTCATCACACAAACACAACTTGAGTCAGGATGGTCTCACAGACATTATAACAATATTTCAAACTTTTATCCAATCAGATGTACAGATAAATTGTCCCATGGTGCATCTCATGTTTACTTCACCATATAAAAGTCCATTACACGTTGCCATCTTTGTCAGTTCTCTAATGCCTGCAGGCGTACTGTATATATAATTTATATATATATCCAGCATATCCGTAAACCCAGCAGGCATGTCAGTTCCCAGGTTCACCAAGGAGGAGAGCGCTGCACTGGTCCACGCCGTCAAGGACTTTTATCCCCAGCTGTTTGGGAACAAGAGGAGCTCGACAGATGCGCCTGTTAAGAAGGCCCTCTGGGAGTCTATCACCAATGCGGTTAGATTGGTGTGTGACGTCCAGAGGACCCAGGATCAGATCATGAGGAGATTCGGAGATATGAGGTTGCGGTTATCAAAAAAAGTCAACCTCATAAGGGACTGGGTACAAGCCCGTAAAAGAGGGGGCCAAAGAAAGGCCCCGCGGAAACTGTACCTACTCCCTTATGAGGTGACTTTATGCGAGCTCCTCAATCTCCGGGTCCCCAAAAGATTTCGATCCTCGCCATCCTCGGCCTCCTCTTCTTCCCTCCCAGCTGCGGGATCTGAAAGTCCTGACGCGGGGGACAGGGCAGATGCTTCTCCGTCCGGTGGCCTGGGAGGAGCCGATAGAGAATCTGAACCAGGTAATTATCCAACTTCATATAATATCTTTAATTTTAAAAATCAAAAATGTGTATTTAGTCAGATACTAAACCTATACAGATCTCACAACATACACTACATATGATGTTTAGATATCTGATTTTAGATTATTGACACATGAAATAGGAATGATGTTTCTTGCGCTCTACAGAGTATGCGTCACAGAGCGGAAATGTAATTTCGCATCCACGTTAACATGGGTTTGCGGAAAGTGGCATTGCTTTATACATGTTGTTCAAATGACGGATGCGTAATTCCGCTTGGAATCATTGCGCAATGATCGCGAAAATGGCATTTCTCATCCACGTTAACATGGGTTTGCGGAAAGTGGCATTGCTTTATACATGTTGTTCAAATGACGGATGCGTAATTCCGCTTGGAATCATTGCGCAATGATCGCGAAAATGGCATTTCTCATCCACGTTAACATGGGTTTGCGGAAAGTGGCATTGCTTTATACATGTTGTTAAAAATTAAATGGAAATTGTTAGATTAGTGAAGAATACAGTATTCTTATTTTAAATATTATAGCTAATAAAAAAAGAATAATACAAATAAATTATAACATATGGCCATCAATTGATGATTATGTAATAACAAGCAGATATTCTTAAAGATACAGTAAACAACACAACTGATTGAAAATAAGAGTCCAGGATATATTTATCATTAATTTAATTGTGGAAACTATTAACTCATGGGACTACCAAAGGATTCATATTTTTCTATTGATTTGTTATTAATGTAAATATTTTAAACATGGCATGATTAGTATTAATGATATGCAATCCTCATTTAATATATTACAGATATGGATGTGGCTGCTGGATCCTCAAGCCAGGGCTTGTCACAGTATGGTATGTCTCATTTTAATTGACATTTGTCTTAGAAACATGGACTGAACATTACATACTAAATACACATTGTTCAATATTTATATGTAATGTCTATTTAATAGATGAAAATTATATAATTATTCGGATATCCTTAAATAACATATTTGATTTTAATTGCATGCTCAATACCATTCATTACATCAACATATGGAGTAGATAATTCATTAACAAACAACAACATTGTGGAATCTATTTAATTTTAGATTAAAGGGATACTGAGCTACAATTATTAATATTGTCTTTCACATACAGTATGCAATATTAATAAACATAAAATATAATACTATCATCATATGTGACATATTCTATTGCTAAATGTAGTTTAAAATAAAGAAAGTACGTTTATGTGCATCTAAATATTTGTTGACCAACCTGGGTTTATATTGATGATTGGTGGATACCTTCAACAAACAATATTTATTGAATCCAATATTCCTTATCTGCCTTTAAGATTAATATCGAGCAACATTCTAATTATAATAGGAGTCAATGTTAAATCATTTTTTACAGTTTGAACATAGAAATCAATTATTTAAATTAATCATGTCAGTGTCCCTTTAAGACAAAATAGATTCATTCATCTTTACATTCTTTTTATTAAAAACTATTGATATATAAATCTAATTATCTGTTGGAGTTACTTTATAGATATCTGCATACTCTAACAGCACCATGATTACATATTTGTAATAATCAAGTTTGTTATGTATTGTGATAAATATGTGTTGTGTCCTAAACAAGATTACTGTACATTGAAAAATTGGTCGATGTGACACATGTTTGTTTAGATTTGTCAACAGATGCTCCTCAATATGTGGTTTGTGTGTATTCTTGTAACTTCTTAAGGACATATGACGGAATTATTCCGTCATAAAACAATAGAGCTAAGTGAAAGCTGTGTCCTTAAAGGGTTAAGAACATTGATCATTGGGTATATTTAGATATGCAATAGCAGCATCTGAGATGAATTTGATGTCTAATGTAGTCTGACATTAAACATATGTTCAATACAGATATGTTTACAGAATCCCCTTGATTCAATCAAGCATTTTCTGGTGTAATGACTGCTCTATTCTTCACATTTTAAAGTTGATTAATGTTAAAATTCTAGACAGATGTGATTTAGTGATATCCAAAATGTGTTTAATAATATATAGCTATATCATTCATAGAGAGAGTTGGTGTGGGAAGCCCACAGGAATCCAGCAGTGACATCGAGCCGCCTTTGCGGTCTCCTGGTAAGTCCATTGACTCATTTATATGTAATTGAAGGTGTATTGCTAATCAATATTATGATCATGATTCCGATGAAGCATAACATTATAAAAAATCATAGAATATATCTTCTGATTATAGATTTATTTTTTATATTGAGCAATTAATAATTTCTACTTTATTAGTCTACACATTTGTTATTCATAAGATGTCTAACATATGTTTTTTTCAATTTTATTTTTTGACAACAGTCATCAAGTGATACACACATGAGAAATCTTAAATGTTCTATGTACTATGCTTTTATGAATTTAACATTAAGACAAACAATACATTAATATTCTGATTTATTGACAATAACTAATCTATTGTCATTTGTATGCTCCATCAAAATGATGTAAATCATAACTTTGTGTGTGTATATCTTTAATGCAACATTGATGTGCGTATTTGAGCAACAGTAACATATGTTATAATATCTGATCTTAAGGTGTACACAACATGTTATGTTTTACAGAGATTGATGTCACATGTGGGATGGAGGAGGAAGAGGCTGCCTTGGAGTCTGATGGTATGTGATATATATCTATCATGTTTCAAACATGTTTATTTTTTTTAAATCATTTTATTGAAGACATTCAAAGTCTACAGCTTTTTCCCTTTAAAAAGGAATATTATTTGTCTGTTCAAATACACTACTGCCCCCTTTCTATATCAGGCAGCATGAAAATCTGCTTGTATATATTTTTTTAAGAATATATAATTCATGCCATCATTATGTCACATGCATATTCCATGCCAAAACACAATAATAAGTTTCAAATTGTACAGACAGTCATTGAGATTCATCTGAGTGCCTATATAGATACCATATCCTCATTTCAGAATAGTTTACAGATTCAAACACACTTCGAAGTATATTGAAAACATAATCAATTTGAAATGCGTTGATTTGATGTCAGGATGTATGAGATGTTAATATATTTCTTTTACATTTTCAGATGGATCCACCACTTCTGGTCATCTGGATTCCGCCCCTGCCCAGTCACAGACCCCTCCCCATGCACACACCCCTGACCATGGCCACACCCCTGCACACACCCAGAGCCCTTCCCATCACCAAACTCATGACCATGCCCCGACCACTGCCAGCCCTTCCCATATTTCATATCCTGTCCCTCCCAAAAAACGCCCATACACCCCCCTTCGCCGCTCTCCCCGTATTCTGGCCCGTACAGCTGCCCAGACCCAAACTCCCCACTCCCCAGCTGTACGGCCTACCCTGGAGCGGCAGCTCACCACTCCCCAAGCCATTCCCATCCCTCCCCAAGCCAATCCCACCCCTCCCCCCTGTTTCAACCTTCATTGTCCTGGGTGTCAGATTGTCCTTCCCAGGCACAGCTGTAAGTATCATTCTAAATACACTTTATAAGATACTTAAAGGTACAGTGAAGTTAAATTGGTTAAATTGTGATTCAAATCCAGCATGCAATGTTAAGCCAATGTATAATAGAATACTCTTATGAATTATTCGTCATTCTCTTGATATATTTATGGAAAACAACTTATTCCTATAATTAGTTGAAACAATAAAATAAATGTGGCCATCATTTCTTTATTGTTGGATGAATGTATCCATCAACCAGCATGCACAAACAAAGTTCATCAACAAATATTGGCTTCCATAAAAACAAACATTCTTGCATTCAAAATATAGCTTGACAATTAAAACATAAAATGAATATGTGTAATATCTAAAGATTTGTCATGTCATGCTCTATCTGAATCAGTCCATTAAATTTTTAGGTTCAGTGTCCCTTTAATTGGATATCACTACATATACCAAACACCACTACTTGGATCCAAAATTTTATGTCCAAATGTGGATACATTATCTCTTGTCTAACCCAGTGGGAATGTAATTTCTTCTGGTTGCTATGTTTACACAGCTTGTCCTCAATGCCAAAATGTTTAAGGATAGGTGTGCCTACCACAGTCTAAATTGAATTTTTAAATTGCTGATGTAAGTACAATGTAAATCCTTTAACAAGATTTGATACACTCAAGCTGTATAAGTGGATCATCTAAAACCAATTAAAGGGGACAACATGTTTGAGTAACATGAGCCTTTAATGATTTCTGTCTGTCTGAATAACCTAATTCATGTGTAAAGAATATATGAAAAATAATTTATGTAAATAATTATTTGTCTTTATGATGACAATGTATGTATTAAAAACTTTTATTCTGTTGTGTAATTATCCTTAATATTTAATTTTATTTTATTTTAGGCTGTGACTCAGCATGGCTCATGCTAGAAGGGATAGCAAGAGTAGAGCAGGCCGTGTTGAGGAACGCAGCTGTCCTGAGAGGGATGAACGACACCATGCAGGCCCAGCTCCGGGTTCAGGACTTGACTCTGCGTGAAATTATGCTATTACGTTCAAGGCCTGAATCTGGAGCTGGACATGCACAGGACAATGAAGAGGATGACCAGTAAGTGGAGGATCTGGATATGCTCCATGGTGGCAGATAATAATCCTCCGTCCACATGTTGAATTTGTATTTATATTGTTGCCATTTGGCCTTTTTATCAGTTTATTGTTGTGCCTGTTGCACTCTTTTACCTTGTCATGTGTCTCCAATGAGGCTATGCTGGCCCTTGGCAACTCTCTTCATGGACTGTGAGGCACTGTGTTACCTTGTCATGTGTCTCCAATGGGGCTATGCTGGCCCTTGGCAACTCTCTTCATGGACTGTGATGCACTGTGTTACCTTGCCATGTGTCTCCAATGGGGCTATGCTGGCCCTTGGCAACTCTCTTCATGGACTGTGAGGCACTGTGTTACCTTGTCATGTGTCTCCAATGGGGCTATGCTGGCCCTTGGCAACTCTCTTCATGGACTGTGATGCACTGTGTTACCTTGCCATGTGTCTCCAATGGGGCTATGCTGGCCCTTGGCAACTCTCTTCATGGACTGTGATGCACTGTGTTACCTTGTCATGTGTCTCCAATGGGGCTATGCTGGCCCTTGGCAACTCTCTTCATGGACTGTGAGGCACTGTGTTACCTTGCCATGTGTCTCCAATGGGGCTATGCTAGCCCTTGGCAACTCTCTTCATGGACTGTGATGCACTGTGTTACCTTGTCATATGGCTCATATATTCCTTATTTTTACAAGATTATTTATAAACGTTGTGTATGTTTTCTTACATACTAATAAAATACATTTTATTTCACTAATCTTTGTCCTCATTCTTCCTGTTATTTTTTGAAAGCTCTAGTTTATGTTGTTTATCCTTAAAGGGACCTAACAAATATATTTGTTATAATGAAATCATATATGTAAGACAATAGTAAATGACTTTAAGATTAACATCTCCAATGTAATCTTATTATTTGTGTTTATATTATTTTCTCTTAGCTCTATCATTGCCTGATTATGATTAGCAGAGTAATTTCTTTATATATGTATATATATATTTGTATTTGTGTATATATGTATATTTAAATGTTCAGATCCATGTGTGTATTTATAAACTCTGCATGAATTGATGCACCTTTACCAAATGATCTGAGTATTGATACAATGATATAATCCCTGTAAAGTGTTCATTTTATTTAAATAGTATTGACTATGTGTATGCTCTTTTTAAAATCAAAATAATGTCCCTTTAAGTGATGTTGATCAATATTGTAAATGAATGTATTTCCATTTGTAAAGCGTTTTTGTCCTTTTTACAAGAACAAGGACATATAGTTTTATTAATAAACAATCTTATTGTAATGTTGACAGCACCTGTATTTCATTTTCAAATCTATATTATTGTCAAAGTGTAACCAAATAAATCTCTGTGTGTAATGCAAATAATGTAGATGATGAATATTAGTTAACTAATATGTTAACAAAATACATCTCCTCCCATATATGGCTATAGGTAGGCTGACAATAATTAAACTTGAATAAATGACACGTTTAATCAATACATGTATAACTATTGTTATTCAACAACAATCCAAACATATCTTAAAACATCAATGGCATATGTATTTCTCATGTGTATCTTTTAAATGTTAAAGATATACACCATAGCTATAGTTCAAGGGACAGTCAAGTCCGAAAAGATGATTCAGGATTTGTTGTCATTCCTAGATAGCAATCTACACACATACTAGTTCCTAAAATATAAATACGTTTCTTAGTGATATGCCAAGATGTCACTGAGTCCTTGTATTGTCTGCGGTTTTTCAGCGATCTCGGATGCGCCATGTTGCTTAAGACGTCACCTGCCAGGCTGTCCAATGATTCCTTGTATTGACTGACGTTCTTACGTGATCAGGAATATGCCTTTTATTGGATTGCGTTTTGACGCGATCAAGGATGCGCCTTTTTTTTTTGGGCGTTCTTACGTGATCAATAATGTGCCTTTCATTGGATGGCGTTCTTACGTGATCAAGGAAGCGCCATGTTAAGACGGCACATGTAAAGGTCAAAAAACGTCTGATTGGATTGCGTAGTCCCGCAATATTTGTGCACGTTAAAAACGTGTGTGACTGCATGCAATTTAAAAAAGCTTGCGAATATGTATTATTAGCATCATGTTACATTGTTGACCCGTAGCTGATAAAGACCACCACATTCTCTTTTGCTGGATGTCTGGTTGAATCAACGAACGAAAGCAAAATGTTTTCATGCATAGGATATTTATAGGCAAGTGCAAATCTCTACAGTCCATGTTTAATATGTTTGTCAACAATGTTCCTTTTTCTGAAAAATTACTGTTGTGTTTAATGTTGAACATATCTAATTAATAAATATGCGCTATTGTGTTTGAATAAAGTAATCAATATGCATTTATCATATGCTAAATATATGATGCCGACTTCTTCTAAATGTAATTTCGTTGTATATTTTATTAAAGGTTCATTAGACACTCACATTATAAATAAAAATATTTGAATTTGTCTATAGTTAGATAGTCCATTGTTTAACCAATAGGTTTATTTTGTCTTGTGTTCTAAGAAAATGTAAGTAATTTTCTTACTCCTCGCAAAGCCTCTGAGTTTCATGTGAGTACCATCTCCAGCTTTGTCCAGTTTGTGTAAAGGGTCTTTTCATATGTTAATGATGGTGTATTGTGTTGTTTTACGGTTGTAATGGTGGTTCATCTATATTTTCAATATAGCTAACCCTATTTTATTTGCAAGTGTTTGAAGCTTTTTAATATTGATATCAGTATATGTTAATCTTGTTGTTTGTAGTAGTGTCTATTACATACAGTTATGTAAAAAATATAGGATACTGTCCCTTGAATGCAAATGTTGTTTTTTGTATCATGTATGAGATCCACATAGTTTAATCTTCAAATATATTTTTGTTAGCATATTTCCCCCCCCCCCACTCCTAAAAGGACTTTAAACCATATTCATTGTTAAAAAAAAAATATTTACAATAAAATATTAACACAATAATGTCTCTTAAAGAAAATAGACTTTATTTAACACGTCAATATAAATGTGATTTTAAAATTTATTTTTTGACAAAGTACATGTAGATATACCAACAAGCTTAAAATATGTGTTAGCATATGTAATGTTGTTAAAGGGACAGTTTAGAAAAAAGTTATTTTTTAAAATTATTCGAAAAGTCAATTCTGTAATATCAAGGATATCAAATGTTTCTCAACAATTGAACATTTGTCTGGGTTTATTTAAATTTGCTATCTAAACCTATGAGGTTGGTGTGCTCATTTCTTCAATCTTGAAGAGTGCTTGTAATCATTATACAATTTGAGCACTAGAGGGCATTTGGATAGCATTTGTATATGTAAAACCTTGTGCTCATACAGCATATTATTGACCATGTATTGATCATTGATATCTAAAATGTTGTTATGTCAGAACAACAAATAAGTGGTCATTTTTCATAGTCATAGATACAAGGGTAAGCACATAAGTCACACATGTATTTCTCCATGTTTTGTTGTTTCCAACTTTATAATGCGTAATACAGTGTTTTCTTTGTAATCAATAATTTTCTGACTGTCCCTTTAAGCTGTGTTATTGGCATTCAAACAGTAATATGCCATCATGGATAATTGTTATGGTAATTTAGTTAGCGATTCGGGAAACAGTTTGGACATCACATCACAGAAACCAATCAATATCATGAACAAGGATAGGTATGTGATGATGTGGTTTTCACACACTTATAACCCACACTCTGCAAACAATCTTCCTCCATGGACCCGGTCCCATAGAAGTCGATTATATACAGAGTGTGGTCCACAAGTGTATGAAAACCACATCATCACATACCTATCCATTACACATTACATAAAAAAAATAATTTGAAGCTGGAAAAAAATACTTACTTCCTCTTCCTTCCCCTCTTCCCACGGGGCTGAGGCTCTGGGAGAGGCAACTGCCGACTCCGAAGAGTCCTCCTTGGAGCTGTTGTGGGAGGAGTGGAAGGAAGAGTACTGGGACGACCAAGGTGAGGAGTAGATGGCTGAGGAGGAGAAGATGGATGAGGAGAAGATGGCTGAGGAGGATGAGTAGATGGCTGAGGAGGAGGAGGAGTAGATGGCTGAGGAGGAGGAGGAGTAGATGGCTGAGGAGGAGGAGGAGTAGATGGCTGAGGAGGAGGATGAGATGGGCCGGCAGGAGGAGATGGCCCAGCAGCAAGAGGCCCAGCAACAAGAGGCCCAGCAACAGGAGGTTGACCAGCATGCGCCTCCCGGAAAAATGTGAACATTTCCTGATGAAGATTAAACATTCTTGTTTGTCCTTCTTGTATTCTATTCAGGATGCTGATTATTTCATTTTGGCCTTGAATTATTTGATTCTGCCCATCAAGTATTCTGCGTCGTCCTTCTATATTTTCTATCCGGGAGGTACGCATCTGGTCTATGTACTCCAGTAGAACCCGCACCTCCGCTATTTCTTCTTGTTGTGCCTGTTGAACCCGTGCACGGCGGGGTGCCCGTGCACGGCGGAGTGCGGGTCTTTGAGGGACCTCGGGTTCCGCGGGTTCCGCGGGTTCAGCGGGATCCTCCTGTGCTTCCGGGGCCTCTTCGTCATCTCCCGTGCGCTGTTCGTCACGGGGGGCCTCTTCCCTCCGAAGTGGGAATTCCTCACCACCACTCTCATCCCGGGGAGATGCAGGAGGCTGTGCTGCCTCGTCCCCAGACTCTGTATATAAATAAATAAAAAAAAAATATATATATATTAGCATATTTGCAAATCAAGGTTTAAATGACTTAGCTTACGATACAATTACAAATGCAGAATCATTAATCCACTTTGAAATCTAACAAACAATCAATACGATTTCCGCTTTTTCTAAACCGTGTTTGTGATATCTGTGGTCAATGTGAATGTTTTTGCGTTTGTTTTCAGTCTGTTTAAATGCACACCTAACCTATAGCCTAGATACTGATGTAACCGCAAAGTAATAGAATGCGTGTAAACAGCGTAATAGCATTAATCTGATCCTTAACACATGAAACCCAATGTTTTATCTTTCATGATTTAGAAGCATACATTTAGTATCAACTTTCGAATGTACTTTTCTTATCTAATTAGCTTCATTCTCTGGATATTCTTTGCTGAAAAGCATATCTAAATATGCTTCTAAGATGCTGATTGTTAGCTGAATATAGCTGCCTCCTGTGATTGTTTCACCGTGTGCATGGCTATTTCTTCATTAAAATATATCTCAAGAATGAATCAAATTAGGTAATATAAGTACATTTGAATGTTTGGTCAAATTGTATTCGCTACCTCAATCATGAAAGTAAATGTTTGCGTATAGTGTCCATTGAAATACATTCGTATGTGAAATTATTGTTGAATGAGCTTACCGTCAGATGAGAGTGGCAGGTTCCCGGTATCGATTCCTCCGATACCGACTACTTCCACCTCGGAGATGCTGGGCCGCAACATTTCCTCCCATCTGCAGTACTCCATTTCAAGGGCAGGGCCGCCACCGGTCCCTGCGGCATGTCGGGCCTCCAGGCTTAACTTTTTTTTCAGTTCAAGTTTACAGTCCCGGTACCGATGTTTGATAGAATCCATATCCCGGTTCCGGCCACCCACTGCATTGACTGCATTCCTAATCTCGTTCCAGAGCCTCCTCTTCTCAGTCGGGGTGGTCTTTTGGTGCTGCAGAATCCTATGCCTGGCCATATAGGCCTCTACGAGGGCCTCCTCCTCCATCGTAAACCTCGCCTCCCTAGTCGCCTTGGCCTTCCCCTGTGACGATGCCCTCTGTTTCCCGGACTGTGAAGCCCTACTCTGACCGCCACTGGGCCCAGCCACTTGGTCATCTTGAACCAAGTGGCTGGGTCCACCCACCGCTTCCACCCCCGCTTCCTGCCCCCCTTCCTGCCCCCCTTCCTGCCCTGTTCCTCTCCCCCTCCCTCTACTCCCCCCTCTACCTGTCCCCTGCCTGGCCTCCATCTCCTCCCTAAACTAAACCCCAAATAATCAAACAAAAAGTGAGTGTGATGAAATGAAAGGGGGTCAAAATAAAGAACTAAAAAGACAAAAAAGGTGCTTAAAGTGTGAGGGATGTAAAAAAAACAAAGAGGGTAAGGAGTATTTAAATAAACGAAAAGAATAAGACTAAAAGGAGGATATGTAAACTAAATGTAACTAGGGGATGGGTATGGGATGGGTATGGGGTATGGGATAAGAGTAAATGGGATGAAAGGGAATGGGACTACAAGGAATGGGGTATGGAGTGTAGTATGAGGGGGTAGGGGGTATGGAGTGTATGTAGTGTTATTGATAAGTGTATGTATGTATTGAATGTGTTTGCGTGTAAATGTGTTAAGTGTACAGATAAATCACTCGCTCGCTAACTCACACTACTTCTAATTCTCACTAACAAACACTCCCACTAACGCTCACTAACTACCACTAACTGACGCTCCCACTAACAACTCTCACTAATAACTTCCACTAACTCACTCACGCTCCCACTAACAGACTCTCTCCCACTCCCACTAACTCCCACTAACTCACTCACTCTCTCACGCTAACACTACCAACTGACTCTCTCACGCTAACACTACCAACTGACTCTCTCACGCTAACACTAACTCACTCTCAAAATTCTCAAACTCTCTATTCTTAAATCTCCAAAGACCCACCAGCAACACAGTCAAAGAAGCCATGCTTGTGTGGTGCTTATATACCCTGTGTAAATGTTTAATGATGTCCCAATTTCCATTGTAATTAGTGTTCAGGTGTGCTTTATTAGCAATTAATATTATTGCAATGTGTATTAGGTGTGTGAATTTGCGCATGCTCATTTCGAGTTGGTATTTGTGGAATGTGTAGAATGCGATGATGTCATAGTGTTCGTTTTAGCTTTCATTGTCCAAAAGTATTCTTTTTAAATGTGAATTTGCGATGGTGTGTTCTTCGTGAAGTGTTGTATATGTATGTTTTTCATAATATATAATGATATTGAATGCGATTTTGTTTCTAGTGTATGTATATATTTTTTAATCCTTGTTGTTATTGTGCGATTTTCCGCATCTTAAAGTATATGCGTATTCCCCGTATAAATAGTATTAAAACTTCCCCCGCTCGTGAATGTGTAATGCTTGTGTGCTTTGTTGATTGATTGTTGTTGTGACATTTGCGGCGTGTTATTGTTGTGCATGATGTGGTATGCGTCATATGACCGAGCTGTGCGTATTCTCGCGAGATCGAGTGTTAGGTGAAAAAAGGCAATTTATTTGCTTTCCCATTGATCTCTATGGGAGACTGTCTAACGCGGGCAGGATTACGCGTGTGACATACACGCGTTAGGAGCATCGTTAGATGGTCTTATCTTAACTCTAAATACCGGAGTCAAACAATGACGTGCGTTAGACATAAACACGCGTGGCGTTAACAGCCCATCTACCGCCGAACTCTAAATCTAGGCCACAGTTTTTTAAACCTTGAAGAAGGAGTAAAAGAAGTACCCAGTCTATTCCATTCCCTAGAAATCACAACCGAAATAGCATCAGGAACTGGAAAAACCTCTGGAATAACTATATGAGGTTTAAAAAAAACGAACTTTAAACGTTACTAGTTTTAATATCAAGAGGACTAGTCTCCTCCATATCTAATGCAATCAACACCTCTTTTAATAAGGAACGAATATACTCCATTTTAAATAAATATGAAGATTTGTCAGTGTCAATATCTGAGGCAGTATCTTCTGAACCAGACAGATCCTCATCAGAGATAGATAAATCAGAATGTTGTCGGTCATTTGAAAATTCATCAACTTTATGAGAAGTTTTAAAAGACCTTTTACGTTTATTAGAAGGCGGTATGGCAGACAAAGCCTTCTGAATGGAATCAGAAACAAATTCTCTCAAATTAACAGGTATATCCTGAACATTAGATGTTGATGGACCAGCAACAGGTAATGAACTACCACTGATGGAAATATTCTCTGCATGTAAAAGTTTGTCATGATAACTATTACAAACTACAGCCGGAGGAACAGTTACCACAGGTTTACAACAAATGCACTTAGCTTTAGTAGAACCGACATCAGGCAGCAGGATTCCAGTAGTAGATTCTGAGACAGGATCAGATTGAGACATCTTGCAATATGTAAAAGAAAAAATAACATATAAAGCAAAATTATCAATTTCCTTATGGGAAAGAAATGCAAACAAAATAGGCCTCTGGAAACCAGAAGCAAAAATTAAGTCTTAAATAATGTCAAAAAGTTTGGCGACAAGTATGACGCCCACATCTGACAAAATATTTTTTGGCGCCAAAAACGTCTGCAACAAACACGAGCGTCATAGATGACACAACCTCGTGAAAGAACTCGGCGCCAACTAAGACGCCGGAAATGACGAATTTAAGTCAACACATGTAATTCTCGCTCCAAAAAAGTCTCGTGCCAAGAATGACGCAATAAATTATAGCATTTTGCGCTCTCGCGAGCCTAATACAGCCTGCAATTTAGAAAAAAAGAGTCAATTTGAAAACTTCAGGTAAGAAAAAAAGTTGTTTTTTTTTTAATGCATTTCCCAGATATGAAACTGACAGTCTGCAAAAAGGAAATATATTGATAAACCTGAATCATGGCAATTATAAGTATAAACATATATTTAGAACTTTAAATATAAAGTGCCAAACCATAGCTGAGAGTGTCTTAAATAAAAGAAACATACTTACCAAAAGACACTCATCTACATAAAGCAGATAGCCAAACCAGTACTGAAACGAAAATCAGTAGAGGTAATGGTATATAAGAGTATATCGTCTATCTGAAAAGGGAGATAGGAGATGAATCTCTATGACCGATAACAGAGAACCTATGAAGTAGATCCCTGTTAGGATGACCATTGTATTCAATAGGTAATACTCCCTTCACATCCCTCTGACATTCACTGTACTCTGAGAGGAACCGGGCTTCAAAAAAGCTGAGAAGCGCATATCAACGTAGAAATCTAGCACAAACTTACTTCACCACCTCCATAGGAGGCAAAGATTGTAAAACTGAATTGTGGGTGTGGTGAGGGGTGTATTTATAGGCATTTTTAGGTTTGGGAAACTTTGCCCCTCCTGGTAGGATTGTATATCCCATACCTCACTAGCTCATGGACTCTTGCCAATTACATGAAAGAAAAAACAGCACACCATAAGCAATACAGAAAGGGAGCATAAAAGCAAACTTAGTGCAAGTCCTGTTCAACACTATCATTCATATTTTGCAAAACATGCTCAGCACATTGCAGCAATTGCGAGATATGATGATTCATTTGATCATCATAACTGTGGAGAGTTAAATGTTATATGCACCAACTGTGATGCTGTACATTTTCCAAAAGAGCAGCCATCAGACAAATTATTCAGTCAATGCTGCAGCAAAGGAAAAGTAATTATTGAACCTATTAAAGTCGCTCCTTTAATAAAAAGCCTAATGACAGGAAATCCTAAACATTCAAAACATTTTTACAAACATATTAGATCTTTTAATAATTCTTTAGCATTTGCTTCAATGGGGGTGAATATTGCTCCTCCTCCCGGTTATGGCCTTTACTGTTTTAGAATTAATGGACAAATTTATCACAGAACTGGATAACTTCATCCTTCCAATGAGGATAATAGAAAGTTTGCACAACTATATATTCTTGATCCTGATGAGGCTGCACAACAGCGCCTTATGATTAAAGAAAATGCAAATTGCAAACCCTGAATTAATGACTGAGTTGAGTTATTTTATGGCTTTAAACAATCATTTTGCTGAAGCATGCAAAATGTTGTATGAAGTAGAACAGGAATGCTTAGAACATGCATCTTGAAATGGTGTTACCCCTGCAACTGTGACAATGGCAATTGTACAAGATCGTAAAAGCGATCAACGTAGAATGCACCTCGGTGTAATGAGGTAGCTATTATTTTTCAAAATGCAGATGGTGAACCTCCTCTTGAGCGAGATCATATTATTCATTGTCGAAGTCCTAACAATGAATAAAAAAGAGAAAGTATAAGTATTTTAGATCCAAATTTGTAGCCAATGTTGTATCCACTTCTTTTCCCTTTAGGGGACCAAAGTTGGTCACCTAAAATGAAACTTAATTACAACCCCACTACTGTTAGAAATATAATAACTCAATCATTAGCAAAGCCAAGAGAAAGGATCACACAAATGCAATTTTATGGATACATACTTTCCATCCGAGACGAGTTTAACCCATTTCTGAGTGCTGGCAAATTGACTCAGCAGTACTTTGTAGATGCATATGTTAAGACAGAAGGTAATCGTTTAAACTATGTTAGACAAAATCAGTCAAAATTGAGGGTTGGAAAGTATACAGGTCTCATGGACCATCTTCAAAGTGTAGCTGCAGACCAGGGCTTACTTCCAGGCAAAGCAGTTATACTTCCATCTACATTCCAAGAAACATGGTACAGAATTACCAAGATGCATGGCTATTGTTAGAAAGTATGTGAAGCCTGATTTTTTCATAACCATGACATGTAACCCAAAATGGTCTGAAATTGTTGTTAATCTGAAAGAACGTCAAGTAGCTGAATTTCGTCCTGATTTAGTGGCAAGAGTTTTTCATTTAAAACTTCAAGAACTTCTTGATGATATCACAAAGAAACATGTTTTGGGTAAACCAGCTGCCAAAGTTCATGTTATTGGATTTCAGAAATGTGGTTTACCTCATGCCCTTATTTTGCTTATTTTATCTGCAGAAGATAAGCCTAAAAATGCAGAAGTAATGATAGTTTTATATCTGCAGAAATACCTGATATTCAACTAAATCCTCGGTTACATGCAATTGTTACAAAGCACATGATACAAGGGCCCTGTGGGGAGCATAATCTAAAATCTCCATGTATGGTTGATGGGGTTTTCTCTAAGTAATTTCCAAAATCCTTCCAGGAAGAAACTTTGATGAATGTAGATGGTTATACACGTTACCAGAGAACCAAAAAAACTATTTCTATTGAACTAAATGGTAAAGAAATTGAAAACTCTTGGGTTGCACCATACAACCCATACTTGACATTAAAATACAACTGCCATATTAATATAGAAAGCTGTGCTTCAATAAAAAGTGTAAAGTACATATTCAAATATATTTATAAAGGGCATGCCTGCTTAAATATTGCAATTAAAGAACATGAAACTCTTCTTCATGATGAGATAACTTCCTTTATGAATTCCAGATATGTTAGTGCTCCAGAAGCAGCATGGCGGCTTTTTGGCTTCCATATGCACCATCAATTGGATACCATTGTGCGATTACAAGTTCACCTTCCTGGAGAACAGTCAGTATATTTTACTGAAGACAATATTGAAACTGCTGTAGATAGAACACATTTTAGAGACACAACTTTCACTGCTTGGTTTAAATTAAGCCAAGAAGATTTGCCAGCTCATGCATACAGTATCTTTACACTGATATTCCTCAGCATTTTGTTTTTCATTAAAAGACAACAAAATGGAAAAAAAGAGTACAAGATCGAGAAAATAACACTATTAGTCACATGTAATTTAAGTTCAGATGTTGAGAGATTTTGTTTATGATTGCTTTTACTTCATGTTAAAGGAGCAACTTCTTTTGAAGATATCCGATCAGTTGATGGTGTTCAATTTTACACATTTAAAGAAGCTTTGTCTTTTTGAAGATGATGAATCAAGGGACTTTTCTCTTCATGAAGCTGCAAGTGAAATGATGCCTAGACTGCTTAGAGAGCTTTTTGCTCAAATTTGTGCTTTAGCATCTCCACCAAATGCTAAAGAACTTTTTGAAAAATACAAAGATAAACTCTTTGAAGACTTTTCAAGACACTCTGGTCACACACCAGAGTGTCAAAGTTGTTTAAATTATGCATTATTCAGGATATTTTAATTGTTAATGGCAAATATTGTAAAAATCCCAGAGATCTTTATGATGCTTCTTTTGAAAGTTATACTGGAGTCCAAATTAAGTCATCTTTTAATGACCTTCAAAGAGAAAGTTTTGAAAAAATCATTGCAGCATCAGAAAATGACACTTTACCACAAAGTTGTTATTTCCTTGATGGACCTGGTGGTAGTGGTAAAACCTACCTATATAAGACTTTGTTGAGGAGATTTAGAGAAAATAGTGAGGTAGCATTACCAGTTGCTTCAACAGGTATGGCGCCAAATTTGCATGAAGGTGGACGAACATACAAATCACAGTTCAAGTTGCCAATTCCTTTGTTGGATACTTCAACCTCTTCCATGAGGAAAATTTCTAATGATGTACAAATGATCTGTACTGCAAAGATTATTATTTGGGATGAATCTACCATGTCTTCCAGTGATGCACTCAGTTAAATCAACAAACTCCTTCAAGAGTTGATGAATAACAACAAACCTTTTGAAGGCAAAACTATTGTGCTCGGAAGTGATTTTAGACAAACTCTTCCTGTTGTTGCATACAGAAGTAGATCAGCTATAGTTGAAGCCAGCATAAAATTTAATCCACTCTGGCATAATTTTAAGATTTTGAAGCTGACTAATAATGTAAGATCTGTTGATCCTGAGTTTAGCTCTTGGCTTTTAAAGCTTGGAGATGGACTACTGACAAACGAGCATGGCTTTCATGAAGATATCTTCAATTGGTTAGAAAATTGGCACTAAAGAGGTTTTTTTCATCTTAATAAAAGTATGGATGATGGTTTGAGGGAACAATCGCCTCCTGCTGTATGTGATGAAATGACAGGTTATTTTGATTTCAAGGATAGTTGTACACTGGAACAAGTTAGAGATCTGGATGACAAGGATAACTATCTTTGTGATGAGAAATGTCCTAAACCTGTAAGAAAAAAGTCAGATTTCTACCCTACTAGCTTCAGAGGTCCTTGTTTAAATGTGTTTCATAAAAAAAGTGGAACAGGAAATTATAGAATTTGGAGAGGCGAATAAGACTAGGGGTTTTCATCATAATCTCTCTGTTAAGGAGAGGCAAGCAGTTAATGAATTACAGGATAACCATGACATTGTCATCAGATCCTCGGATAAGGGTGGCAATGTTGTGGTTATGAAGAAGGAAGAGTACTTTAAGGAGGCAATTAGACAACTTCAAGATTGTACCACCTACAGGAGTCTAACACACAATCCTATTCATGATTTTGACCTCAAGATGAGGAGATTACTCCAGCAAGAGGTGGCTTTGCAAGTTTTGACAGAGGAGGAGGTTGATCACCTTATTCCTGAGCACCCAGTTGTGCCCATTTTCCATTTTTTACCCAAAATCCATAAGGACCCTAAAAAACCACCTGGGAGGCCTATCATTTCTGGGATTGGCTCACTTTTTGAGTCACTCTCGGAATGGATAGATAACATATTACAACCTTTGGTGAAGAATCTGAGTAGTTATCTCAGGGATTCAGGGCACCTGCTGTCTATATTGAATAACGTTAAGTGGAAAGATGGGTACAAGTGGGTTGTTATTGATGCAACAGCACTTTACTCAAGCATAACCAATGCTCTGGGTATAAAAGCCATAAAGTTATTTTTAGATAGAGATACTAATTTCTCTGTGGAGTTCAAGTTGTTTCTCTGTGATGTGGTTGAGTTCCTGCTACAGCATCATTTTTTCATGTTTGATGATGCATACTATTTGAAAATATGTGGTACAGCAATGGGGGTAAAATTTGCCCCCTCATTTGCAAATTTATATGTTGGGTGGTGGGAACTCAACTACATTTATGGAGAAACAAATCCTTTTTGTTCTAATATTATACAATATAACAGGTTCATAGGTGACCTGATTTTTATTGTGGAAGAACCATTTGAATTTGAACTATTTTTAAAGTATGTCAATAACAATGAACTAGGGCTCAGATTTACAGGGGAGTCAAGAAATTATAAGGTTAACTTCTTGGATTTAGAATTGACGGGTTCAGCTGCGCAGGGTTTAATTGTGACTGATACATTTAGAAAATCAACGGCGGGCAACACAATCTTGCACGCTGTTTCCTGTCATCCGACGCACCTGATCAAGTCAATTCCAAGAAGTCAACTTTTAAGACTAAAAAGAAACACCAACTCAGAAGCATGTTTTGAATTACAGGCTGGAAAGTTGATTGACAGACTCAAACATAGGGGCTATGATGAATCAAAAATGTTACAGGATTTTGAGGAAATTAAGAAAATGGACCCCAAGGTCAAAAAGAAAAGAGAAAAGAATTGGAATTTGGGGGGTTAAACAACCAGTTGTTTTCTCCACTGAATATTCCATTCAGTTTAGACAAGTTTGTGATATTATTAAAAAGAACTTAGAGGTCTTAAAAAGTGATGATATTCTATCACCTGTAATAGAGAATATCAGGTTTGTTTCAAAAAAGCCACCAACACTGGCAAATAGGTTGTCTCCAAGCCTGGTATCTCGAAAAAATACCGGTACTGGCACTGACTGGCTTAGGAAAAAAGGCACTTTTAGATGTGGAGTCAGCAACTGTGGCACATGTGAATATATCTCGAGAGGTGAATATTTTGGAAGCACTACAACAGGAAAGGAGTACAAGATTAACCATTATGGAAATTGTAGCACAAAATATGTGGTGTATCTCTTAGAGTGCACAATTTGCCATGAACAGTATCTTGGTCAAACGACCCGTAGCCTGAGGACGAGAGTAGGAGAGCACAAGAGGGACATAAAAAATTACAATAAGGACTCTGGAGTGGCTAGGCATTTTAATTGTTTTCACTTTTTAAATAAACCTAAAATAGGAGTGAAGATAATAGATTTAGCCAAACTGCCACCTAGGGGTGGAAACAGAAATAAAATTTTGTTGAAGAAAGAACTTTATTGGATATTTATGTTAAAAACAAAAATGCCTTTTGGCATGAATAAGGAATGGGATATGAGCTACTTTGTGGATTAAATCTTATTCATGTTGAAATTTACAGAATTAATAGAGAGCTATCGATGAATTAAATGAAGTTGATAAATTGAATGCTTACTTGAATATGGGATAATTATATTGGAATGAAAGGCTAAGCTGTGGATGTTTGTATATACATATAAATTTATATGTTTATGTATCCATGCTTGGATGGATGAAGATAGAAGATGCTGTCTGAGTGAAGACTTCTTGCCGCTTGGATGAAGACTTCTCCCGGCTTCTTGGAGGATGGATGTCGGATCTTCAAAACTGTAAGTCGATCTTCAGGGGTTAGTGTTAGGATTTTTTAAGGGTTTATTGGGTGGGTTTTATGTTTAGATTAGGGTTTTGGGCTGCAAAAGAGCTAAATGCCCTTTTATGGGCAATGCCCAGCCAAATGCCCTTTTCAGGGCAATGAGGAGCTTAGGTTTTTTTAGTTAGCTTTTTATTTGGGGAGTTGGTTGTGTGGGTGGTGGGTTTTACTATTGGGGGAGTTGTTTGTATTTTTTTTACAGGTAAAAGAGCCGATTTCTTTGGGGCCCCGCAAAAGGCCCTTTTAAGGGCTATTTGTAGTTTATTGTAGACTAGTTTTTTTTTTTTTTTGGGGGGGGGCTTTTTTATTTTCATAGGGTCCTTAGATTAGGCGTAATTAGTTTAAATCTTTGATAATTTCTTTTTTATTTTTTGTAACTTAGTGTTTATTTTTATGTGTAACTTAGTGTTTGTAGTTTTTTGTAACTTAGTAATTTTTAAGTGTAGATTTAAATTATTTAAATAGGGTTAGGTTTTTAAATATAGAATATAGTTATTTTAATTTGTAGTTTAATGTAATTTTAGTTTAAAAGTTAGGATAGATTAATTATTATTTTAATATAGTTTAAGGTAATTTTAGTATAATAGGGTAGATTAATTTTTATTTTAACATAGTTTAATGTAATTTTATTATAATAGTGTAGATTAATTAGTATTTTAATATAGTTTAACCCTTTGAGCGCTAATAACGGCTCTGAGCCGTCACAGAGTTTCTCACTCTGGTGCTAATGATGGCTCAGAGCCATCATGAGCACTTTCCCACTTTGAGGGAGATCTGGGGGCTCCTAACCGCTACTACCCAGGCGATCGTTCCTTTAGAGTGACAGGCATCGCCGGGGCTTCACGTGATGCACGGTGACATCACGCGCAATGACGTGATGACGTCACCGCGCAACTTTCTTTATACTTAACAATGTTAAGTATAGGAGGAGGGGCATGCTGCTTAGAAGCCTGTATCTCAGGCATCTAAGCAGCTACAGACCCCCAAGACCCACTGTTGGAAAGGTAATCGTCTAACCTTTCCAACATTGTAAGTCTTGGGGGTCTGTAAACAAAGTTAAAACATTATATTTCAAAAATTAAAAAATTAAAAAAACATAGAAAATAATAGCACCCAGGTGGTAAAGTGCTTAGCACTCAAAGGGTTAATGTAATTTTAGTATAATATTTAGGGTAGATTAATTAATAGTTTAATATAGTTTAATTTAATTTTAAAGGTAAGTTTACATTTATAATAAGATAGGGATGAGTTAATATTTAATATTAAGTTAGTGGGTTGTTAGGTTTAGGGGCTAATAGGTTAATTTAGTTTATGGCGATGTGGGGGGCTGGCGGTTTAGGGGTTAATAACTTTATTTAGTTGCGGTGGGCTCCGGGAGCGGCGGGATAGGGGTTAATAACTTTATGTAGGTGGCGGCGGTGTAGGGGGCGACAGATTAGGGGTTAATAAGTATAATGTAGGTGTCGGCGGTGTCGGTATGGCAGAATAGGGGTTAATAAGTATAATGTAGGTGGCGGCGGTGTCGGGACGGCAGAATAAGGGGTTAAAAACATTATGTAGGTGATGGCAGTTTAGAGGGCAGCAGATTAGGGGTGTTTAGACTCGGGGGTTATGTTAGGGTGTTATGTGTAAACGTTACTTATAATCTCCTATAGGAATCAATGGGATATCGGGCAGCAGTGAACATAGCTCTCGCTGCTTTCAGACTCCCATTGATTTGTATGGCATCCGCCGCCTCCAGGGCGGTTGATTAAAAATCATGTACGCTGGTCCGGAATAGTGGCAAGCGTACCTGGTAGATATTTGTTAACTAGCAAAAGTAGTCAGATAGTGCCGAATTTGCATTCGGAACATCTGTAGTGACGTAAGCATTGATCTGTGTCGGACTGAGACCGGCGGATCGTATGTTATGTCACAAAATTCAACTTTTGCCGGTCTGTAGGCTTTGATAAATAAGGCGAATCAGCCTCTCCACAATTACGCTGCGGAATTCAGGCGTATTTGCGGTTGACGGCTTGATAAATAAGCCCCATAGACTGACAAGAACAAGGCTACTTATTAACTGGAAGTGATGCCTGTTTTACTAAAAATGTTGTTTACAAAGAAATATACTCAAAGTAGACATAATCTGAAGAGCAGAAATTTTGGATATATTTAGGACAGTAGTCTGTCTAAACAGGGTGTCACTACAGGTTACATATTTAAAATAAGTGTGACCAAATAGGGTGTTACTATACCTGTAGTTTATTATATATTTAAAATATTTTTTATATATATTTAGGACAACAGTCAAAAAAAATACAGCATTGCTACACCTGTAAGTTAAATATTTATATTAAAGCAAACTTACAAAATAGGGTGTTGCTACATCTGTATCTTAAGAAATAAATAGACTGCCCTCTGGGCAAGCTTATCACCTAGTTAATAATAATAATAATAATAATAATAATAATAATAATAATAACAAAAATATTTTAATACTTGGTAAAAAACATTGAAACAATTTATATTATTTATTATTTATTTTATTTTTTATTTTATGGTGTGCTTGGTTTACACAGTCTGGATTGTACTGGATGTTATTATGATCATTACATTATATTTGCTGTTGAAACCGCTCTCTGTAAAGACTATTAATGAGAATCAGACTTGCTAAAACTCAGCTGTGGAAACAACTTGTGGAATACCATGAAGTAAATGTGTGGAACCAGGCATATCAGGTACTACCCCATGTCTTCCTTTCCTGTAGTCATCACTCTTTCCTGATAACCTTATGTTTAAAATCATCCAGGCCCAGCTTTCTCTTCTTGTTATGGACCTTGTATGGCAAAGCAGCAGACAGTGAGGTATGGACTAGGGTCCGATGTTTAAGTATACAGCTGGCATACCAGGGGTGCTGGGGCATGCAATTGATCTCAATTATGTTGAGACTGAGGTCTGATGTTTGGGTGTACCACTGGCATAAAGAGGTTTTGGGAGCATGCATCTATTCTAAGGTATGATGTATGGGCATTAGGGTAGTTGTTGTACCTTTACTACATTTTGTTAAGCACAGTAGCCTTCCATTTAAAATGTGCTAGGTATACATACAGTATATACATTTAATTCTGTATTACTTGCATGGTTACCTACTAATAAAATGGTGGAATAATTGTTTTGCCACTTCATAACAACATTTCTTTGGTGCTATTGTTTATTTGCTGTCAGCCATTTTACAAAAGGTCCCATCCTCCTTGGATTTTTTAGCTTTCAAAATATTGCTTGGAATGGTGAACCCTGCATCAGATCATCCAAACTACTTGCCCAGCTGCCCAAAACCAACATTGAACCACAAAACATTGCCTCCATATCATAAGTCACAATTTTAAAAGTAATAGTTTGACAAATATGCATTACATCTGTTTTTTGCACATTTTTGTAAGTGGGAGATTTTTTTTAAGGTCTTAAAATTGTGTTTCCTTTTGTTTCAGTTAAGCCTTTTATATAATTTATTATTAATAGTAATAAGTACATTTTTCATTTTAGTTTAATAAATACTAAATAAGTTATACTAATTTATTTTAAAGCTGCTCACATAGAACACCTTTAACATTTTATTAATTTTCCAATTGTAATCAATTTTTTTGACATTTTACAAAAATATTTAATTAACAGAATTTAGATTTTTTTAAATTAAAAATATGACAGAGCCTTGTAACAAAAAACGAAATGTCATTGTACAAGACATTTACAATTTGTACATATATATAGTACATAATACTGTAAACGGTGCAGTAAATCTGGAAACAATTGGTTGGATATTATGAATAGGATTTTAACCGTCTCAATCCATCGTTTGGTTTTTCAGTCTATTAAATCATCACAGTCCACAAGAAACGACATGATACATTATAGGTATCAAACCTTTAAGTAAATAATTGCTGTACATCTAATTAAACATGACTACTTCTATTGGGACATTGTGGTATCTCAAAAATGTTTGTGTTACTAAGGTAGATAATTGGAGAGCAGGGGTAAAAGGTTTGATAAGTAGGGTCAGCTGTGAATGAACCCCTATTACATCTAAAGCTTCGAAAAATATCATAGGTAAGTCACAAGTAGAAAAGGGGGCATGAGTAAAAGGATATATAAATGTTTTTATGCAAAAGATAGAACTGGAATATGGGGACATTTGGGAAATATAACAATGTATGAAAAAGTGTTGGTGCAGAGACAAAGATAATAAAAAAAGGGAGGGGGGAAGGGTTAAGAGGGGAAATGGGGGAGTGACGGGAACTTAGTTAGAGCAATGTTGGGATACTGTAACTTGGCTATTTAACTCATATGCTTTAATTAGATATGGGCATTGTTTCTAGTTAGCTCTGGGTACCCGCTCAACTGCATTTTCTCCAGGATTCCCAGCACAAACAACAAAGGTCTATTTTGCATGCATCGGCAAAGAGACCACTTTCCATGTTTTCCAAGTATTCCAGAGTAGTTATCACTTGAGTCCATTTGGGGCACTGAGAGTTACACCAGTTCCTGGCAATGACCAATTTAACAGCCATAAATATATATATATATATGCATAGATTTATGAGGTCGTGGTAGAGAATAACTCCCAGATGTTTTGAGTAGAGGACCAGGTGAAAGGGAATAGGTGCTGCAATTCCACAAGCGTAGCTTGTGGGATATTAAGAGAGTAGGCCTCAGTTTTCATAAAGTTCAGTTTATAAAAACTAATAGAGCTAAATAGTTTTACTGGGGAAAATAATGCGAATAACACCACTTTGTGGGTGCAATTGTAGAGGGAAACTCCCTCAATTAAGGTAGAGCAACAGATTGCCTCCGCCAAAGGTTCCATTACTAATGTGAATAGTAAAGGAGAGAGGGAGCACCCTTGGTGGGTACAATTGGTAATTTAGGAGAGGAGCACAAACCTAAACCTCTAACTAACACGGTCAAATGCTTTCTCAGCATCTAGAGAAAGCATAACACAGGATTGGCCAAGTCTGTGTGTTTTCATAAAAATATTTAGAAGCTGTTTAGTATTTATAATAATGTAGGGTGAGGGAATAATGGTGATTTAGTAAGGATCTTAAGGTTTGGATCAATCAGAGGATATGATGTGTAACATACCATACCAGTCTGAACTCCTACAAGTTTGGAATTTACATGCACCGCTGCGTAAGGTGAGAGTAAAAGGAGCACACTTAAATTGGATCACAGCTGACCTCATTCAAATGTACCAATTTCGAGACTCATTGTGGTCAAAGTTCAAGCATACTGGCTCTATGAATGATCACTGTGTATATAGACAATGGCGAAATATATGTACTAAACAAACAAAATTGGCTAAGGCGCAATATTTCTGTGAAAATCTGAACAATAATATATGTAACCCTAGAAATTTTTGGAAACTCATAAATAACCTACAAAATCCACCAATCCACTCCCAACCCTCCACTGTCAATGTGGATAACCAAAACCTGCAACTCCCCTTAGAAGTAGCAAATGCCTTTAACAATTATTTTGTAGGATGCTCCACCACCCTGATTGACAAACTAATAAATGGCACGCATCCAGAAGCTACAAATGTGGATCAGGCCCCACTAAAACAGCAAAGACCCAATATAGAAAAGTTCAATTTTAGACCTGTACCCTTCAATGTCGTTAAGAAACACCTCGATAATCTAAAAATGAAAAACCAGTCAGGACCTGATCAAATCCCAGCAATGCTGTTGAAGCTCAGTGCGCCGGCAATTGCTAAGCCTGTCGCAACCCTAATTAATGAATCCTTGGTGTCTGGATACATACCCAAACTCTGGAAAACTGCAAGAGTAGTGCCTATTCATAAAAGTGGGGAGTTAACCTTGGTTTCTAACTATCGTCCTATATCATTGCTCCCTATATTGTCAAAAATCTTAGAAAAATGCGTCCACACGCAATTATGCGAGTATTATCAACTTTCTAACTATCTGACCCCTGATCAATCAGGTTTTAGACCGAATCACTCCACTACAACTGCCCTCCTAAAAGTTTGCAACGACATCCAAACTGGCATGGAACAAGGAGACCTAACTGGAGCTATTTTCCTTGATTTTGCAAAGGCTTTTGACACAGTGGACCATGACCTACTACTTCTCAAACTAAAAAACTCTGGTATTGCTGATCGCCCGTTAACCTGGTTTAAATCATATGTATCGTATCGATCACAATATGTCTCTGTCTCTAACAGTGACTCCCTCCCTCTCCCAGTCACGTGTGGTGTTCCCCAAGGTTCCATTCTCGGCCCCCTACTATTCACATTATTTATAAATGATTTGCCTAATGTCTGTAAATCCTCAACTGTACACATGTACGCAGACGACACGGTAATCTATGCAAACAAATCTGATCTGCTGCAGCTTGAAGCAGTGCTCCAAGACCAGTTCACAGAAGTAGAGAAGTGGATCTCGAAAAACAAACTCTTCCTAAACACTGACAAAACGGTCACAATGATCTTTGGAACGGGACCTAAAATACAAAAATTACAAAATTCCCATCTTCGCATCAAAACAAAATCCAATTGCATGCTGACCGCAGTCCACTCTTTTAAATACTTAGGTATGTTGTTAGACCCCAATCTATCTTTTGGACTCCACATAGAAAAACTTGCCTCTAAACTTTATCCAAAACTAGGTGCCCTGTACAGAAACAAATCTTGCCTCAGCCCTACAGTAAAGGAAAAGATTGTACAGCAAATGCTGATGCCTATCTTGGATTATGGGGACATAGTATATGCACCTGCTCCACAAACTCACCTTAATAAACTAAATACGTTACATAACTCGTTCTGCCGCTTTGTGCTACAATGTAACTACAGGACCCACCATTGTGACATGCTAAAAGAACTAAACTGGCTGTCGCTTGAATCCAGACGCACCCTCCATCTTTCCTGCCTTGTCTTTAAGAGCCTTTCTGGGAAGCTCCCACCCTACCTGAGCAGAATGCTCTCCCCTGCTATTCCCACCTCCTATAACCTCCGATCCAATAACAGCACATTATTTAGCTTGCCTCAATACAAAAAGAAAGCAGCTCGATCCTCCTTTTCCTACAGAGCGCCACAGTTATGGAATGACCTCCCTCACACTTTAAAAACTTCCCCAAGCCTAAAATCCTTTAAGAGATCCCTCTATACATATCTCAAAACAGAATGCTCCTGTCATGGTTGATTAAATATTTTGTACCTGCTCTGTTAAAAGTTTGCATATATTGTGTATTATTATTATTGTTTTTGTATTTTATTGTACCCTATTGTATCAATGCAATGTTTTGTGATCCCAGGACATACTTGAAAACGAGAGAAATCTCAATGTATCCTTCCTGGTAAAATATTTTATAAATAAATAAATAAATAAATAAATTTAGAATACAGTATGAAAATTGTCATAGTTAGGGTATCTCTCATATATATTGAGGTGGGTGGATTACTCTTTCAGAATGTCTGAAGTATATAACCAATAAAAGTTACATCGGGGGCGTGTACAAGCTGCGTTCTAAAGAGGACGCTTTTCCTAAAGCTCCCAAGGATTCCTCTATAATCCGCCGATTATTAGGCTAAAAAAACAGCATTGATACAGAATTTCACATATCTATCAAAGCTTAACCCTGCAAGGGCTTGTTTCAGGCTGCATTTGCTGTGTGCATGATTCTGGAGCTGAGGAACGGACGATTAGGGCCTGGAGCGGCGGCTCACTACTAGGCGACGACCCCCCCCCGGCCTCCGGGGTTCTTGTCGCTCCCAGACTGCACTATCCAAAATATTATATACCCATCACATCTCTTGGGGGAATACTTAACAGTTGAACAATATTTTCCATACCGGTACCTATGCAGGACGAGGCCATGCTTCAGCGTTTGGACGCTCACTATATCAGACTGGAGCGTCTCCTGCAAAAACTATTATACAAAGCTCCGTCTGAATCCTACCTGAGACAGCTGTGTGAGAACTGTCCTACAGCCGCAACAACCGATGGAGATCTGGAGACTGACGCGCTCACAGTACCGGAAGACATTACCTACAGGCCCGAACTTGAGAGTTCCTATGCTAACGGCCTAGAACGAATGCCGCACCCCACAATGCCAAATATATCACTGGCGGTAAAGAAGCGTGAGAGCGCTACCAAGGGGAAAGCAATGGACGATTCAGCCGATTCACAGCTACCAAACTACGTCGCAACTGCAGGGAGGAAGGGAGGCGATTCGGCTGATATGTTTATACCGGACGGTGTAGCAGACACGGAGGAAAAGGAGCATATCTCAACTAACATATTGATATCGGATGGCGGCTCCAGTGTTTACATACAACCCTCCCATGCAACATATAATGACCTCAAATATCTTTTAGAAGCCCCAGACTACCCGGACACTACAGGGAGCAATGAAGCTATATACAGAGGGAGACAAGAACACAACGCACATAAACCGCAAGCAGCCATAAGAGGTATGATACAGAAGCAAGATCTGGTTTATCATGAGGTGACATCTGCTTTATCTGCTAACTTTAAAGATTGGGCTTCAACATCTATGTATAAGCAAATGGACGATTTTAACTTTAATGTTGGACATTTTGGGCAATGGGAACTGCCCAACTGTGCTTATAATGCACCCACCTTGAAACCCCAGGAGACTAACACAGGCGCTGTTTACACACCATTAAAATCTCACCATATGCCTAAAATCTCATACCACAAAAACCTCACTGCCCTGAAAACTTTTATACCTTCACTCCACTTCCCATTACACGCCATTGGAAAGGACATGGACAGTGGGGGTTAATCTAAAAACTGTATGATGCCACACATGTGTTTTCTGTTTGACTTGTTTCTCTATATTTCAGATGTTTCTATTATCTTTATCAATGACGCAATCCATAAATGTTCGAATATTGTATGTTTGATTATGCCTATTTAACAGCTAGACGTTCTTTATTATTAACTCAAATTGCAGACGTGTTCTTAGCTGCATATTGTTATTCAAACAGTTTAATTTATAGTTCTTCATGATAGCCTCCAGAATTAAGCCCAATAGGTTAGACAGGGGATATATGCAGCTTGCACCTTTCTACTATGATGGGTGACCTGCCTTATGGCCAGCGGCCGGGGCCATGGGCAGTAACTTCTAATCATAATATATCAAATACAAGCCATTATATGATATAATATTGACACCCTACAGAATTACATTTCTCTGTCTCCCATACACTTTTGTTATAACCCAAATGAGGTCATCCTAAGCTCATTGCATTTAACTATATATTCAGTCCACATGGGCAGACAGCTAATTCTTATTACCCCCAAAACAATGCAAAAGAGATATTATACTAGTAGCATACATAACAATATAATCATTATATCTCATACCACTTTAAGTTTAATTGAAGATAACATAGGCGTATACAATTAACACCCCCATATATGGCCAAACCTTTTTTCTTTGCAGTCTGACTGCCTAGATGTTTTGCTGGAGTGTCTTCCGGGAGAATTCTGTTTATGTTGGGTGTGTGGCTGGGGAGCGACCTTTACTTTTGTATTTTTCTTCATCACTACCATGTATACCACTGAAGAGGATTCTTGAGAAATCCTCACCCCTTTTAATATCTCTATGTCACAAAAATAACTTTATAACAGTGGTCCAAGAGTGACCGATTCAGATGTTCGTAGAGATAAAAGGACAGTTTGCTTATATGTTAGTTATTACAACGGGTATATCTCTTAAGCATGTTATATTATCTTATCCTATGTAACCTGTTTTCTTCAAATGTATGTCCTTCAATGAAAATAAAAATAAAAATATTAAAAAAAAAAAAAAAAAAAAAATAAGTTTCACCATATTGAACATTGAATAAATGCAATGGGAGATAATGTACAGAAATAAAAAATAAACCTGCAAGTGATGGGCACTGGATCTCAACCTTAGGAGAAGGTGTACATTTTAGCGTGCCTTAGAGGGTAAATACCATTAAAATTATCCTATATAATTGGGAGAAGCTGTAGGTAGCATGAACCTGTTAAAGTGTCTAGTCTATAGTTATCAACCAGATAATGATAATATATAACAAATAAATAAGAAAAGGGGGTAGGGAAGAGAGGGTGAAGGGCACTGCAACTCCCCTCCTGTGGTAATGTAAAGAATAGAAATAACGGGGGCGGAGCCAACGCTGATACTGAGCAGTCGCATGCTAGTATACCTCTAGCGACTTTTCATCTATAAATATGCAATAAATTGCTCAAATCAGCCTAACTGCCAAAATATCTTATAGCCAGAGAATCAGAGATCCTGAATGTGAAATCTGGGAACTAGAAAGCGTCTGCAAATAGCAGAATTCCGTTTCACAAATGAGACTGGCCTGCGTAGGCTGAGTGAAGTAGCCATTTTTAAGATCCTGCAGGGGAAACAACGGAATACCAACGCAATGGCGCTTTTCAACCATACCTTTCTTGAAGCGCTACAATGCCTACTTAACAAACATTTTCTACGCCTGGAGGGGTGCTTGGAGGAAATGTTGGAAAAAAGTGTAAGTGCCAAAATACACCGCACTGCCCCAGCAACTTCGGCTGTTAACTTAATATTATAATTTCAGGTCAGGCAGACGACTTGGGAGGCGGCTGAATTAACTAACCCTGAGCCACAGCAGACAGTGAAGGCCACACAGAATATTGCCAGTGAACCTTACCAACAGCGACAGATGAAGACAGTAAACTGGCAGCGAGGTAACGCAAAAGAAGATGGGAAGGCCACCACGAGCCATACTTACCCCGATCATCTAACAGTAAAGGCTCTCAGCACAGAACTCTCACTCAGTACAGACATCTGCAATAGTGAGAGCAGCACCGGCGGGCCTCCCGGCTCGCATAAGGCACTCCATTTGAGGGTTGTGAAGCAGAAAAGGAGTAGCGTGTCCCTTTAGATGAGACAACTTTGTAAATTTACTCCAGAGCCATCTATGCAGTGGGCTATGGCTGAGCACAGCGCAACACAGGACAAACTTGCAGCCCTTCTCCTACTGTGTTCCTTCAGAAGCCCTAACGATGTTAGCGGTAACACCGATACTTCACCCACAGCTTCAGGTGCCTTGTACCAATGTGATGGGGATTGGGGAGTCTCCCCGCACCATCTTAAGACCGGAGTGGGATAGATATCATATGGATGAGCCTTTTGGTGACAGTATACTTCCACTTGCTTGAACTGAGTCTCTGTTAAAGCCTGCATTACTATATATACTCTAAGTTGCAGGGACTAATACTTACTATCTCATACTGTCACCAATTTTGTGTATTTTAATGATGGCTGCTTCTCATAAATTATACATATAACTTAGTGCTAGTTGATTAGATGTTTACTAACGCTTACAAAACCTAGCCACCTTGAGAACACACTGTACAGTCCGTATAAGAATTTAGATATTTTGACCTAGTTATAGGTATTCTGATATGGGGATCCTACATGCCTTTATATTTTAGCCTGCTTTCGTATGTAGAACATATTATTAAATAGTTGAAGTTAGAGATTCTCCATATATTTGAATAGGCTTTCCCAGATAAATTGTGAGTTTCCAATAACCTATCTACACATGTTTTATTTATATGGCTCCGGGTTGTTCGCTGTTAACTATTATATACAGCATTCACCAGTCCTCCCAAAAAACTACAATTCCTATAGTTAGGTATATTTGCCTTTACCTTGCCTATACTGTAATAGTTACCTTTCATATATACCATTGCTTAATACATATTAGTTCACAGTTAAGTCCTGAACTCTTTAGGATACTGAGCACGGTTACTGATCATGGTCTGACATAGGTTGATGAGCCAGTTACTGCAGTATGACATGGGTACTAGCTGGTCTATGTATCTGTGGAATATTGTTGGTATAACGCCATATTGTTGCTAGCTTTTAATATTCCCTATATTGAGATAGGCCCTTTATTGTTACCTAATTTTAACTTAATTACTCACCCGACTCCTATGTTACGCCTGTAGACTAGCACCTAGGATATTACTTCATGGAGATCAGGCTGCCAATGGCCGGGGCAGCAAGATCCTCTTTCCCTTCACATTAGATTGGTGCAGGACTCTATCTACATCTAGGAGCTTAGAGGCATGTAACTGCTCATTAACAAAACTGGCCTTTCTCGGTATCCTCAGTATAACTACTGACCCTTCAATACCTAAATATGACACTGGCTCGATATATATCTACTCATGGTATTCAGACTCCCACCTCCCCCCCCCCCATAACATGTCTCCCTACTTGGGGGAATTTACCATGCGGTTTATCTTGCTAATGCCGCACCCTAAATATTAAACTACATCTACATATTATATCATTATTTAGTAAACCAGAGGCGCATTTATTGTAACTATTGATTGAAATACTAATTGACATCCTATCTTAACCCACAACATTTTAAAGCATATCAATGGCGCCCTCCCTGTTGATATTTCTTGCCTAACAGTTCTGTGGCGCTACCGCACCCTAATTATTATACTGCATCTACATAGTATATCATATTATTTGAGTAAAAGAGAGGCGCATTCATGGTAACTATTGATTGACATGCTAATTGTTATACTATTTTGAGACACCACGTTTTATATATTGCACCATGTCTGTATGCCTTATTATGTTATCTAAGCATGCATTTGACGCCCTTCCTGTCGATATTTCTTGTTTACCAGGTTTGTTGTGTTATAAAAAAAAAATTAAGGAAGACACATGAAGACCAGCTGTTTTCATATTTTGAAACGTATGCCATACCTATTGCTTACAATGGACTTACCTTAACAATCTTAAATACCTTCTATTGGCAAGTCTGTGTATTATACCCATTCCTATAGATCTTGATTATGTATAATTTTACATTCCTATATATTCTTATGTTTGCGGGGCTTCGTGATAATATGCATGTAACCTTACTGTTTTTCTATGTCTTCAATAAAAAGAATATTAAAAAAAAAAAAAAAAAAAAAAGAATAGAAATAACGGCAGCAGAATTATAACACAAATTCAACACCTGTTAATATAACAGTATTTAAACATTTAACAGTGTAATTATCTAGTAAACAAGAAAAATAAAGAAACAACATTAAATGAGGAATACTTAACATTAGAAGTATTTTCTTAGTGGCCGCCAGTGAAATAAGTGATGGTGTCACTCAGCCTCTGCCATATAGAGGTACACAGTGTAGATATGTCGGTAAGACTGTCAGGTTGGTTCTAAGTCACGTCTTCTTTGTTGCGATAGATGTTCCCAACTAGATGCAGATATCTTTAGAGGGCTGTGAATTTGAGTAGATGCACAATGGTTCACAGTTGGGGAAGATGGTGTTGTAGGTTAAAAGTTGAGGTAAATGTAGATCTGGGAGATGTGTTGAGTGAGTTGGGGTTTTGTTGGTGAGCTTGAGCATATTGTAGTTTCCAAAAGGCTAGCAGTTTGGTGCCTTGGGAAACCTTGGAGATCCATGGGTTGTGTTATCTTTGGTGATGAAAAGTTTTGTAGAAAATCCCCATCTATATTGGATATGATGTGATCTCAATACTCTTGTTATATCTCCAAAGAATCTTCTTTGCTGCAATCTACATGGGGCCAAATCTGCAAAAAATCTTCAGCTGACCAAACTTCTCAGGTAGAGTTGGGTTGCGAAGTATTGCTGTTTGTATACATTCCTTATAAGTATAAAAGTGTAATCTGACAATTACATCCCTAGGTTGGTCTGGAGCTAAACTCTTGGGGCATGCTGATCTGTGGACTCTATCAATAAGATCATCAGTATCTGTGTTTGGATTGGCCAGGTGATGAAAGAGTTCCGTCAAGAAAGGTAGCAGGGGTGTGGTGGATATGTCTTTAGAAATTCCTCTGATTCTCAAATTGTTACAGCGTGACCTATTCTCAAGGTCCGCCATTTTGTCTTCTAAATCATACAGTTGTATAGATAGATTTTGAGCATAGCTGAGGATGTTAGATTGATCTATCCCCATATCTTCCTGATTTCTTTCAAGGGTTTCAATCCATTCATTAGTGGTTGTTAGATTGTCTGGGGTCTGCTATTGAAGAGGTGAGCTGTTCAAAAAATGAAGCATGGTGTACATCTAAAAGCGTCTTAAGTGAGTCCAGTATAAAAGAAGGTGACACCTGAGCCTGGTCTACCATTTGAAGATCTTTGACTGCCTCTGTAGAGAGGTGTGAGGATTCAGGCCTTGAAGGTTGCGAGAAGTGGTCAGTAGGGAGGCAGATGGGTTTAAGTGGTCAACCACTGTGCATTTTATTGGATGAGAAGTTTTGGATTTCTTCTTTTTTGACTATGACATAGTAGTTGTATAATAGTGTATTTGCTTTGTGTTTTAATCTCCTAGATGTCAAAAGTTAACACTCAATACAAAAAATGCTGCTTTCTAATGTTTCAGGGATTATGTCATGCTAAAAAGTATACATGCTGACCTCAGTTACCCCCTCTCCTTAAATATTTAGGCCTCCATTACACCAGAAATGCTGCCCTGCTATGGAAATAGGGTAGGAGTTGAGATAGAATTATTATGGTACTGAGTAGCCTATGGTCAGGGGATTAGAAGATGCCAGTGTGGAGCAGCTCTCAAAAAGTGGTGCATCTCTCAGAAAGCCTCTCTGTGCATCACTAATATGAGTGGTAATATTAGAGATCGTAGAGAATCAGCCAAGCGGGGTATAATTAGTTTTAATGGGCCTTTTCAAATTCCTAGGTCTTGCATTCTTTTACTATTATAGTCCCGTAAATTAAGTAAAATAAAGCTTAGATGTGGTAGGGTGTGTGGGCCACAGGTTGTTAGTGTCCCTTGTGTCTAATGTGCACTTACCACCCAACCGGACCTGTGCTCTTGATATATTTGGATTCTGTGAAGATAGTGATACACCACAAGGTCAGTTCCGGAGCAGATCCCCGACCCCCTGGCATTTGGTGCAGTTACTAGTTCGCAGCGAGTTGTGTGCTGCTTCCTTGTCAGACTTGTGGCCAGCTTTACTTTTGGTGTCTATACTGGCAGCTGAGATGGTGTACGCAGACTTGTTCGCAGCAGTAGGAGTTAGGCGAGTGATGTGGTGACAGTGGTTTGTGAAGATACCACGCGTCATGCAGTCCTCTCTAATGCCAAAACCCAAAGGTGCAGATCCTGTCCATGCGAGTGCTTGGCCGCCTGTAGTGTTTTTATCCCAGGGTTTGAAAAGGATTAAGAGGGAGTTTTATAAAAGGTTTATGTGCTTTTCTGTGGAGCCCCTCTCTGTTAAATCCGCTCTCGCTTGCGGCTAAGCTCTGCCCCTCAGTTCTAGAATTTTTGGCTACACCTATGAAATTATATACCCTGCAATTACTACTTCTTAACAAAACGTTCTAGTAATGTGTTAAGCAGTTATTGATAACTATTTTATCTATAATGATAGAGAAAATAGATTTTACGCTATCACATCAAATTCTTCAGTGCTAATCTGATTTATTATAATTATAATAGCTATCATTGTTAATGTCTGCATGATATAACATACCAAAGTGGTGGCTCAGCACAACATATTAAATCAGTGGTGGCTCTGAATAATCTATCAAACACTGGTGGTAATATACAAAACACATAAACCTAGAGACAGAATGACCTCTTTTTTCCCACCATTATACCTAGACTTATACTAGCAGGTCTAATGTGAAAATGTATCAAGCTACAAGCAAACAAGATGTTAAGCAGAGTACCTGTCCACCTGCAATTGCCCCTTGCCACTATTTAACACTGCAGAAGAACTCGGTTGTTCAATCACACTGCTTTTGGGCAACCAATTGCATGAGAGTAGGGCCTGTCAAGTACCCCAAACAAGCAAGTTTGTGATGGTTTAACTCTGACACTTAGAATAAGAAGCAAAGGCTGCTTCTTAACTTTTTAGTTGCAGTTCAGGCTTGCAAGAGTGGGTCTGTAAATTCTCAGAAGCTGCAAATGCATCTTGATACATATTCCCATAAGTATACATTTTTAAAACACTACAATAGATCACAATAACTTGTACAGCTCACACTTATTTTGGAAAGAATCACTGTATATTGATGATAATGAATATTTATACACTAATAAAACAACAGGCTACACTATATGATAATGCAAGAACTCTGATAACATATATGCTGCACTGTAATGATGTTGAGGGTTCATACACTAACAATCAACAGGATGCCCTGGATAATGATAATGTAACACTTGGACAAGATCCTTAAGGAAGTTCAGTTGCCCTAAAAGAAGTAAACATATTTACTAATATTTCTCATGAGGAGGAAGATTCCTAGTGGTTATTATATGAACCTCAACTGCAGATAATGTAATTATATGTTGTAGCCAAGAAATCAAGTGGCTACTAGTGATGTTGCGAACAGTTCTGCGGCGAATAGTTTGCAGCGAACATAGCATGTTCGCGTTCGCAGTGGACGGCGAACATATGTGATGTTCGATCCGCCCCCTATTCGTCATCATTTAGTAAACTTTGACCCTGTAGCTCACAGTCACAAGACACATTCCAGCCAATCAGCAGCAGACACTCCCTCCCAGACCCTCTCACCTCCTGGACAGCATCCATTTTATTCATTCATTCGGAAGCTGCATTCTTAGTGAGAGTGTAGCTGCTGCTGATTTAATAGGGAAATCGATAGCTAGGCTAGTGTATTCAGTGTCCACTACAGTCCTGAAGGACTCATCTGATCTCTGCTGTAAGGACAGCACCCCAAAAAGCCCTTTTTAGGGCTAGAACATCAGTCTGCTCCCCCCCCCCCTGTGTAATCTAATTGCAGCCTGCCTGCCAGCTCAGGCTCACAGCGTATACTGTGCCCACTTGCCCAGTGCCACCACTCATATCTGGTGTAACAGTAGTGTACATTTAAAAAAACAAAACAAATTTTTTTAATTTGAAATAATAGCAGTCATTTTCTTTCACACCTGTGCGTTTGAGGTCCTGCCAGGGCACAGTGTGACACCAGTGCAAGTCATATCTGCTAAAAAAAAGTAGTGTACATTTAAAATAAAATGAAAACTTTTTTTAATTTGAAATAATAGCAGTCATTTTCCTTCACATGTGTGCATTTGAGGTCCTGCCAGGGCACAGTGTGACACCAGTGCAAGTCATATCTGCTAAAACAGTAGTGTACATTTTAAAAAAACAAAACCTTTTTTAATTTGAAATAATAGCAGTCAGTTTCCTTCACACGTGTGCATTTCAGGTCCTGCCAGGGCACAGTGTGACACCAGTTTAAGTCATATCTGCTAAAACAGTAGTGTACATTTAAAAAAAAAAAAAAAACTTTTTTTAATTTGAAATAATAGCAGTCAGTTTCCTTCACACGTGTGCATTTCAGGTCCTTCCAGGGCACAGTGTGACACCAGTGCAAGTCATATCTGCTAAAACAGTAGTGGACATTTAAAAAAAAGAAACAACCTTTTTTTACTGTGAAATAATAGCAGTCAGTTTCCTTCACATGTGTGCGTTCCAGGTCCTGCCAGGGCACAGTGTCACACCAGTGCAAGTCATATCTGCTAAAACAGTAGTGTACATACATTTAAAAAAAAACAACCTTTTTATTGTGAAATAATAGCAGTCAGTTTCCCTCACACGTGTGCGCTCCAGGTCCTGCCAGGGCACAGTGTCACACCAGTGCAAGTCATATCTACTAAAACAGTAGTGTACATACATTTAAAAAAAAAACAACCTTTTTTATTGTGAAATAATAGCAGTCAGTTTCCCTCACACGTGTGCGCTCCAGGTCCTGCCAGGGCACAGTGTCACACCAGTGCAAGTCATATCTACTAAAACAGTAGTGTACATACATTTAAAAAAAAAAAAAAAAACTTTTTTTACTGTGAAATAATAGCAGTCAGTTTCCCTCACACGTGTGCATTCCAGGTCCTGCCAGGGCACAGTGTCACACCAGTGCAAGTCATATCTGCTAAAACAGTAGAGTGCATTTAAAAAATAAACAAACCTTACACTACCTGAACGATACAACATCATACCTGATGTTTTAAAGCACGTAATTCCAAACAATTTAGGAATGTTAGGTGATTTATGCCCTTTATGGATTAAAACCAGACTCTGCATCAATTATGTAATTTTCCATGGGAGTTTGCCATGGATCCCCCTCCGGCATACCACAGTCCAGGTGTTAGTCCCCTTGAAACAACTTTTCCATCACTTTTGTGGGCAGAAAGAGTCCCTGTGGGTTTTAAAATTCGCCTGCCTATTGAAGTCTATGGCGGTTCGCCCGGTTCGCAAACGTTTGCGGAAGTTCGCTTTCGACGCTCGCAAACGCAAAATTTTAGGTTCGCGACATCACTAGTGGCTACATGATGGACTGTTTTAAAAAGAACAGGGAATATAACCAATTTATGATTTGACAGCAGTCATATCACAAAACATTAAAGCTGGGAGAGTAGAAAGGCGAAGCACCAGCAGTGATGTGAAAATTAGGCAGCTCCGTGGACATCTTTTTATTCCTTGGCGTCAGCCAATCATAAATAGCTTTTACCTTGTTCTCTTCCATATGTATACCATATGGTGAAATGTGGTAACCAAGAAAAGTGATATCAGTAGTGTTGAAAATACATTTTTCAAGTTTTGCATAAAGCTGATGGGAACTTAGGGGTCAATTTATCAAGCTCTTGAAGGCTCGCCGGAAACTAAAGACCGCTGCTAAATAACTTGTCCGCCTGCTCTGAGGCGGCGGACAGAAATCAACCAGATCGAATACAATTGGATTGATTGACACCTCCTGCTAGTGGCTGATTGGCCGTGAATCTGCAGGGGGCAGCATTGTACCAGCAGTTCACAAGAACTGCTGGTGCAATGATAAAACCCAACAGCGTATGCTGTCGGCATTTATCGATGTGCAGCGGACATGATACGCTACATCGTATCATGTCCGCTCGCATATTAATAAATATAACCCTTAATCTAAACAGGACGGCTCTCACATATATGTGCTCATTTAGGATTGTAGAGTATATGAGGATATAATCAAGGTATATGACTATGCAGGTATCCAAAAAGGTCCCTAAAGATGTTGTTTATAAACCTCTGGAATGTAGCAGGAGCATTGCATAGCCCGAACGGCAAAACCCTATACTCAAATAACCCATAACGAGTACAGAAGGCTGTAAGCCACTCATCTCCTGAATGAATCCATATGAGATTGTAAGCACCACATAGATCTAATTTGGTTAAGATGGTCGCACCTTGTAACCTCTCAATAAGTTCAGAAATGAGGGGTAGAGAATAGCAGTTCTTTATTGTCCTTTTATTGAGTTCTCTGTAGTCTTCTATTGGTCTCAATGTTTTATCTTTGTTCCTGACAAAAAATATTCGTGCAACAGCAGGACAGGTGAAAGGTTGAACAAAGCCTTTACGTAAATTGTCATCAATATATGTCTTCAGCTCTTGAAGTTAGGGTTCTGACAAAGGAAATATGTGTCCAAAGGGTATATCAGATCCAGGAATGAGCTCAATAGGGCAATCATAAACCCTATGGGGTGGCAAGGTCTCAGCTTTCTTTTTATCAAAAACATGCAGGAAATCTGAATATTAAAGGGACACTATACCCAAACATTTTCTTTCATGATTAAGGTAGAGAATACAATTTTAAACAACATTCCAATTTACTTCTATAATCTAATTTGTTTCATTCTTTAGATATACTTTAATGAATAAATAGCAATGCACACGGTGAACCATTCACAGGAAGCATCTATGTGCAGCTACCAATCAGCAGCTACTTAGCATATCTAGATATGCTTTTCAGCAAAGAATATCAGGAGAATGAAGCCAATTAGATAATAGAAGTAAATTAGAAAGTTGTTTATAATTGTATGCTCTTTCTATATCATGAAAGAAAAAATGTGGGTTTCATGTCCCTTTAAGGAGGTTATTGAGGTTCTGTAAGATTTTGAAATGGCATGGAGGGATAACAAGTGGTTTTACAAAATTGTGATTGGAAATTTATGTTGTTATCAGACCAGTAAATGGAAGGCTCATGTAGGCGGAGCCATTGTAAACCTAGTACAATGGGAAAGATTGGGGAAGAGATAACATGGAAAGTTAGATATTCACAATGATTATCGCCAGTGCAAACAACCAGAGGGATAGTCTGGTGGGTCCCAGGTCCTGTAGCTAACTGTTTACCGTCAATGTCACGCACATACACAAGTGGAATTGTATTATTTTGAATAAGAGCTTGGGCCATGTAATTACCATAAGCTCCTGAGTCTATAACAGCGTCAAGCTTGATTTGATGGTGATCCCACTGTAAGGAGACAGGGAGCAAACAGTAAGGCGTTGTGCAAGTATTGACAGTTAGACAATCAGTAATAGAGTTGAGCTTCCCATTCCTTTGTCTTTAAAGTGATGGGCAATCCGTTACAGAGTGTTCCTTAGAAGTACAGTACATGCAAAGGTTATATGCACGTCTACATTGTTTTTCTTGTGTAGTGAGAGATCCCTTAATAAACCCTATTTCCATAGGTTCTTCAGCAGGTATGTATTGTGCAGGGGGTAAGTGGTGTAAGAGTGGTAAGAGGACAATTTTTGAGTAGCTTCTGAGGAAATTATTTCATGTTTCCTTTCTCTTATCCTGCGGTCTTTAGTTAAGTTAAGGACATCAGGGCATCCATCCAAGCTATCAAGCAGAGCTATTCTGGCTAGTTCGTCCTTAGGGATTTCTGAAAGAACCTAGGCAGTATCGGTTTCTAAGGGAATCTTCATTTCATTGGGAATCTTTTTGCCATGTTTTGAACTCTGATATATAATCTTCGACAGGCCTTTTGTTTTGCTTTAAATTTCTTAGTTTATTTTCTGCAGTAAGCTGCTTGTGGGGATCCTCATAAAGTAAGGAAATAGCCTTAAAAAAGGCATCTAAGGGGGTCGAGCCGATAAAAATCGTTGCCCGCAAAAGCCGGCAACGCCAATATTTACGCTGATTTGGTATCCTATATACGGCGTAACCTAGAAGTTACGCGCGTATATTTCTGCCGTCGCCCGTAGTTTTTTGGGCCATAGGCAGGTATACCAAACCAGCGCAGTTTGGTATCCAATATGCAGCGTAAGGACTTACGAGGCGAAAATGGAGAAAACTTACTCCATTTTCACCTTGCCACAAAAAGCAGCCGTAAGAAGCCTTACGCTGACTATTGGAGCCCCGTAACTCCCTAAACTAACTAGAAAATAAACCTAACACCTAACGCATGCGCAATGTCTATCTCCCTGTCAACCGCGATCTGCTAAATAAAACCTAACACCTAACGCATGCGCAATGTCTATCTACCTGTCAACCGCGATCCCCCCCCCCCAAAATCCCTAATAAAGTTATTAACCCCTAAACCGCCGCTCCCGGACCCCGCCGCCATCTACATAAACTAACCCCCTACTGTGAGCCCCTAAAACCGCCGCCATCTACCTTATCTATCCCCTAATTAGAACCCCTTACACCGCTGTCATCTACCTTATCTATCCCCTAATCTGACCCCTTACACCGCCGCCACCTATATAAAAATTATTAACCCCTAATCTAATCCCCCTATACCGCCGCCAGCTATATTAATATTATTAACCCCTAATGTAAGCCCCTTACACCGCCGCCATCTCTATTAAAATGATTAACCCCTAATTTAATCTACCTACCCCGCCGCCAGCTATGTTATCTATATTAACCCTAAGTATATTATAGTTAATATAGGTATTACATTATATATATTAACTATATTAACCCTAATTATATTAGGGTTAATATAGTTAATATAGTTACTATAGTATTTATATTAACTATATTAACTCTATCTAACCCTAACTAAATTTATATTAAATTAATCTAATTCATTTATAAACTAAAATATTCCTATTTAAATCTAAATACTTACCTATAAAATAAACCCTAAGATAGCTACAATATAATTAATAATTACATTGTAGCTATGTTAGGGTTAATATTTATTTTACAGGTAAATTGTTAATTATTTTAACTAGGTATAATAGATATTAAATAGTTATTAACTATTTAATATCTACCTAGTTAAAATAATTACCCAATTACCTGTAAAATAAATCCTAACCTAAGTTACAAATACACCTACACTATCAATAAATGTAATAAACTACAAACATCTATCTAAAAATACAATTAAATTAACTAAACTAAATTACAAAAACAAACAAACACTAAATTACAAAAAATAAAAAAAAGATTACAAGATTTTTAAGCTAATTACACCTATTCTAAGCCCCCTAATAAAATAATAAACCCCCCAAAATAAAAAAATTCCCTGCCCTATTCTAAATTAAACAAATTTCAAAGCTCTTTACCTTACCAGCCCTTAAAAGGGCCTTTTGTGGGGCATGCCCCAAAGAATTCAGCTCTTTTGCATACAAATACAATCATCCCCCCCCCCATTACAACCCACCACCCACATACCCCTATTCTAAAACCACCCAAACCCCCCTTAAAAAAGCCTAACACTACCCCCCTGAAGATCTCCCTACCTTGTCTTCACCACACCGGGCCGAACTCCTGATCCGATCCGGGCGATGTCTTCCTCCAAGCGGCATAGAAGAATTCTTCCTCCGGCGATGTCTTCCTCCAAGCGGCAAAGAAGAATTCTTCCTCCGGCGACGTCTTCCTCCAAGCGGCAGCAAAGTCTTCATTCTTCCGGCGGCATCTTCAATCTTCTTTCTTCGCTCCGCCGCCGCGGAGCATCCATCCCGGCCGACTGCTGTACTACGAATGAGGTACCTTTAAATGACGTCATCCAAGATGGCGTCCGCCGAATTCCGATTGGCTGATAGGATTCTATCAGCCAATCGGAATTAAGTTAGAAAAATCTGATTGGCTGATTGAATCAGCCAATCAGATTCAAGTTCAATCCGATTGGCTGATCCGAACAGCCAATCAGATTGAGCTCGCATTCTATTGGCTGATCGGAACAGCCAATAGAATGCGAGCTCAATCTTATTGGCTGATTGGATCAGCCAATCGGATTGAACTTGAATCTGATTGGCTGATTCAATCAGCCAATCAGATTTTTCTAACTTAATTCCGATTGGCTGATAGAATCCTATCAGCCAATCGGAATTCGGCGGACGCCATCTTGGATGACGTCATTTAAAGGTACCTCATTCGTAGTACAGCAGTCGGCCGGGATGGATGCTCCGCGGCGGCGGAGCGAAGAAAGAAGATTGAAGATGCCGCCGGAAGAATGAAGACTTTGCTGCCGCTTGGAGGAAGACGTCGCCGGAGGAAGAATTCTTCTTTGCCGCTTGGAGGAAGACATCGCCGGAGGAAGAATTCTTCTTTGCCGCTTGGAGGAAGACATCGCCCGGATCGGATCAGGAGTTCGGCCCGGTGTGGTGAAGACAAGGTAGGGAGATCTTCAGGGGGGTAGTGTTAGGCTTTTTTAAGGGGGGTTTGGGTGGTTTTAGAATAGGCGTATGTGGGTGGTGGGTTGTAATGGGGGGGGGATTGTATTTGTATGCAAAAGAGCTGAATTCTTTGGGGCATGCCCCACAAAAGGCCCTTTTAAGGGCTGGTAAGTTAAAGAGCTTTGAAATTTGTTTAATTTAGAATAGGGCAGAGAATTTTTTTATTTTGGGGGGTTTATTATTTTATTAGGGGGCTTAGAATAGGTGTAATTAGCTTAAAAATCTTGTAATCTTTTTTTTATTTTTTGTAATTTAGTGTTTGTTTTTTTTTGTAATTTAGTTTAGTTAATTTAATTGTATTTTTAGATAGATGCTTGTAGTTTATTAAATTTATTGATAGTGTAGGTGTATTTGTAACTTAGGTTAGGATTTATTTTACAGGTAATTGGGTAATTATTTTAACTAGGTAGATATTAAATAGTTAATAACTATTTAATATCTATTATACCTAGTTAAAATAATTAACAATTTACCTGTAAAATAAATATTAACCCTAACATAGCTACAATGTAATTATTAATTATATTGTAGCTATCTTAGGGTTTATTTTATAGGTAAGTATTTAGATTTAAATAGGAATATTTTAGTTTATAAATGAATTAGATTAATTTAATATAAATTTAGTTAGTGTTAGATAGAGTTAATATAGTTAATATAAATACTATAGTAACTATATTAACTATATTAACCCTAATATAATTAGGGTTAATATAGTTAATATATATAATGTAATACCTATATTAACTATAATATACTTAGGGTTAATATAGATAATATAGCTGGCGGCGGGGTAGGTAGATTAAATTAGGGGTTAATCATTTTAATAGAGATGGCGGCGGTGTAAGGGGCTTACATTAGGGGTTAATAATTTTAATATAGATGGCGGCGGTGTTAGGGGCTCACTTTAGGGGGTTATAGATATAATATAGCTGGCGGCGGGTACGGGAGCGGCGGTTTAGGGGTTAATAACTTTATTAGGTTGCGGCGGGGTACGGGAGCGGCGGTTTAGGGGTTAATAGCTTTTTTATTGTTAGGCTAGTGAGGGGGGATAGCGGATAGAGGGTTAGACGTGTCGGGCTATGTTAGGGAGGCGTGTTAGACTTGTCGGGATATGTTAGGGAGGCGTGTTAGACAGTGCGGGTGTTTTAGACTTTAGTCAGGTTTTATAGGCGCCGGCAGATTCTAACGTGCCGCAAGTCACTGGCGACGCCAGAAATTTGTACTTGCGCAGATTTCTGGACATCGCTGGTTTGTCAGACTTACGGCACGTTAGCATCTGACGGCGACATATATGGGATAGCTTGAGTTGCGAGCTGAAACTGCGGGCGACGCCGGTTCCCTCGCTTGCGCCGCAAACTGCGATCTATATCGGATCGCGCCCAAGGAGTCTAGAATGGAGTAATTTAATTCAAAATATGTATCAGCCTTTTATACGGTCTGTTGGATATGTTTTGAACTTAAAGGGACAGTGAACCCAAATTTTATCTTTCATGATTCACATAGAGCTTGCAATTTTAAGCAACTTTCTAATTTACTACTATTATCAATTTACTTCATTCTCTTGCTATCTTTATTTTAAAAGCAAGAATGAAAGTTTAGTAGCCGGCCCATTTTTGTTTCACAACCTGGGTTGTCCTTGCTGATTCGTGGATAAATGCTGTCCAGGGTCTGAACCAAAAATTGGCTGGCTCCTTAGCTTAGATGCCTTATTTTTCAAAGAAAATTTGATAATAGAAGTAAATTAGAAAGTTGCTTAAAATTGCATGCTCTATCTGAATAAAGAAAGAAAAAATTTGTGTTTAGTATCTCTTTAAGGGAGAAAAATAATTTAAAAGCATTATAGAATTCCCTAGACTCCTATCCCCTGAGAATTTGTCTGGAGGACTCACTAAGGGTTCAGGTATATAATCTGCAGTAGCAGATTTGTTAGTTAAAGTATCCTTTATTACAGTCTTTAGGTTTTGGTTCTCAATCTGCAGGTCTCTTAATCCCTGAGTGAGTATATCAACCTTTTGGGATAAAGTCATCACATGGTTATTGAGTTCTGCTGGGTCTATTTCTTTTATTTTGGGCTTGGTAATACTGTAACATAATTTACCCCTTTCACATTAAGTGCACCCACACTAATTATATATTGTTTTTTAGAGGACAAATAGGGCTTTCTTTTGGCATCAAATATTTATTTCTAAACTATAATTTTATATGAAAAAAATCTAAGTAAGTGTGAGAAATTAAGAAATTTTAAGTTTTCCAAACGATTTTATTGTGAATATCATCATCCTGATATATATTACTTCAATAAAACACCCATACTTGTGTTCAACAACACCCCCCATGTACAGGTTTTCTGAGATTTCTGGACTTTACAAGGCTCTACATAGGGCCTTCCGATTTACATAGAAATCTGGCACATTCATTTTCTGGGCTTAAGTCGCCTTTCATACATTATAGCAGCCCAGGAATGAAAATTACCCCATCATGGAATACCATTTACAAACGTAGAAACTCCAGGATATTCTAAAAGAGCAATGTCACGTCTTTTTGTGAAACCCCTTAGTCACAAGACCTGGCCAAATGTTGTGGTCATTTTTGTTGTATGCCTTTTTTACACAAATACTGCCCTTTGGCTGTTTCTGTCATCAACCTTTTATGTTTTGCTGCTATAAAACACACATATTTGTGTTTGTCAATGTCCTACGAGTACAACAGTACCCCCCATGTACAGGTTTTATGGGGTTTACAGAAGTTACAGGGCCAAATATAGGGTCTGCCCATTTACATGGAAATTTGGCACCATGATTTTCTGTCCTCTTTGAGACATTATAGCAGCCCAGAAATAAAAATTACCCCATAATGGCATACCATTTTCAAAAGAAGACACCCCAGGGTATTCCAAAAGGGCCATGTCACATCTTTTTGTGAAGCCTCAAACACTGCACTTTGGCTGTTTCTGTCATCAACCTTTTATGTTTTGCTGCTTTAAAACACACATATTTGTGTTTGTCAATGCCCTACAAGTACAACAGTACCCCCCATGTACAGGTTTTATGGGGTTTACAGAAGTTACAGGGCCAAATATTGGGTCTGCCCATTTGAGTCTTTATGCGTGGAAATTTGGCACCTTGATTTTCTGGGCCTATGTCCTCTTTGAGACATTATAGCAGCCCAGGAATTAAAATTAACCCATCATGGCATACCATTTGCAAAAGTAGACAACCCAGGATATTCAAAAAGGACTATGTTTAGTCACTTAGTTACAACATCTGGCCTTATGTAATGTTCATATTTTATTTTTAGTTTATCACAAAAATACTGCCTTTTTGCTGTTTATATAATCCTTCTATGTTTTACTGCTATAATACACCCATATTTGTGTTCAGTGATATCCTATGAGTACAACAATACCCCCCATGCACAGATTTTATGGGGTTTCAGAAAGTTACAGGGCCCAATATATGGTCTGCCCATTTACATGGAAATTTGGCACATTGATTTTCTGGACCTATGTTGCCTTTGAGACAGTATGGCAGCCCAGTAATGAAAATTACCCCCCTCATGACATACCATTTGCAAAAGTGGATAACTCAGGATATTCTAAAAGGAGTATTTTAGTTGTTTTGTATAATTTATCATGGCCTTAGAGTGGAGGGGCTTAACATATAAAGGGTCAGGACAGGGTCAGGGGATTTATGAAGTTAGGAATACAGAATAATAAAATAAATTAGGAACACATACAGTTTGCTTTCAAATTAAAAGTTTAACTCTGTGTGATATATTCGAAAACAATTAGTGATACAAAGGCCAGGTAGAGAGGGGCAGTCAGGGCAATGGTAACTAGAATCTCTCCTACCTCCTTTTTTATAGCAGACTCTGCATCTTTTCTGGGGTTTTATTTTGCAGGCAGTGGGGGGGATCCTAGTGGGAAAATGCCTGCCACAGAGTCGCTCGACATTTTCAGATTGAACAGTGGGAGGATTAGGGGTCTGGTTAAAGAAATATCAGATGTTACATTTAACACAAATTCCAAAAAAGAATAAGGATTCCCTGTGTCTGAATTTCTGTAGAGCACATATGCATTATATACTGTGATCTGCATAATATAAAAAGCTACCCCCCCCATGTTTTTGTTGTACTTCACAATGCACTTTGGCTTTATGATCTGTGCAGATCTTCCCTTCACAGACACTGGCACTGTAGCTTCATTGTGCATTGTGCATTGTGGAGAGCATGTACACATCTTTTTTTATCAGTGTACCAAACTCATTGTGGTGTAAAGCTGACGTTGTGCCACAGGCCACGGTTTCAAAATAAAATAAAAATTTTAATAGCTCTGTGCTGGTATAAAAATTATTGAGCCACAAATGGTATCCTTTATTTAGCAGGGGTAGTAGGAGATCACACACAATTTTCCCACTTGTACCAACTGAATCTGGGCAACCAGGTGGATCCAAATGGCTATCTTTTCCCTGGTAGATGCGAAATGCCCAGTTATACCCAGTACTGCATTCACAGAGTTTATAACATTTTACCCCATAGCGGGACCTCTTGGATGGTTTATATTGCTTGAAAAGCAATATCCCCTTAAATTTCATGAGGGACTCATCAATGCAAATGTCCTGCTCAGGGATGTAAACGTCTTTAAATTTTTGGGACAGGTGGCTTTTCAGGGGCCTTAGTTTATATAACCTGTCATGCAGGGGGTTATTTCTTGGGGGGCACTGGGTATTATTAAAATGGAGAAACTGCAGCAACTGTTCATATCTGTCCCTCTTCATAACCCCTGGAAAAAAGAGGGGTAGCCAGGATGGGGTTCTGGCTCCAGTATGAACGAATGCTGGGTTTCTTCACAATCCCCATTATTAATGTCAGGGCCCAAAACTTTTTAATCTCCGGTATGTCAGTGGGGTGCCAGATATTTTTTCTGACATACAGAGATTGGGGATTTTTTGACAGATACTGTCTGGCATATAAAGTTGTTTGAGCAACTATATGCTCAAACATGGTATCTGTCAGAATCAGGGAGGTATAGTTTATTGGCTCACATACTGGAACATCAGTTGTGATGCCAGGAATCTCAGTAAATTCAGGCATTTCTGGGGCAGTAAAATTTGGGGGTAGCCAATTTTGTTAATTTGTGCGATGCCTCCTTTTAGGTGGCGGGCAGGGAGCACCACCATTAGATGTATCACTCAGGGGCTCTATATCTGATGCCGTAAGGGTTGCGCTGTCAGACGGAGCAGAGAGGGTTTCACTCCATGAATCTTTGGCAAGAATGGCATAAGCCTCTTCTGCTGAATAGTGTGCCATAAGGGATTTTTTCTGTAATACAAATTACCACTTCACCACCACCAATTCCCACTTCACCTTCTCCAAAATCCCACTAAACCACCCCAATTACCACCCACCTATTCCTACCCACCCTATTCCCTCAGTTTTTTTTAATGATATATATATATATATATATATATATATATATATATATATATATATAAAAACAAAAAAAATAGAAAAGCACTGGGAAAGGTAGTGATTGGGAACAGCAGAGAAAGGGGTTAACAATAACTAAAGATCCCCACAAATAAACTTTTGGGCACTGATCAAAGCCCTGACAGGCTGATCACAGTGATATTAGGCTGATCACAGTAGCAGCTCAGTGATTAGCAGTAATATATATATATATATATATATATATATATATATATATATATATATATGTAACCCCCACAAATAAACCCCTAATGCTTTTGATCAGCACTGATCAAAGCCCTAACAGGCTGGCCAAAGTTATATTAGGCTGATCACAGTAGCAGATCTGTGATCAGCAGCAAAAAAAATATATATTTTGTTTGTATTTATATATTTTTTTTCTCCCTCTCTAGCTTTCTACAGCACACACCAACGCTAAACTGTCTTCCTCTCTCTTTTTAGATCACAAGAGAGGGAGGGAAGAGAGGAAGCGGATACACGTGTAACAGCCAATGATTCCACTCATTGGCTGTTACAGTGTTACAGGGGACAATCAATACACCCCCTCCATGCTGATTGGATCCTGGGGGAGTGCCTGAGGTGCTAGGCACATCCCCCAAACGGATCCAGAACGAAAAAATAATGGAGGGGGCACAGGAGCTACAAACCGTTATGACATTCAATTCCGTCATAACGGCTCTAAAGCCCAGTGGAATTATGATGGAATAGAATGGCATTACGGCGTTAAAAGGTTAAGGAAGCTCAGTTACCCCTAAAAGAAGTAAACATATTTACTAATATTTCTCATAAGAAGAAGGATTCCTAGTAGTTATGAACCTCAACTGCAGATAATCTAATTATATGTTGTAGCCAAGAAATCAAGTGGCTACATGATAGCTGTTCTAAAAAGAACAGGGAACATAACCAATTTATGATTTGACAGCAGTCAATATGCGGAGCGTTTCATTTCACGAAACATTAAAGCTGGGAGAGTAGAATGGTGCAGCACCAGGAGTGATGTGAAAGGCAACTCTATGTAATTGTTATTACTACTGCATAGACATGTGCAACACTAAAAATTTTGTTTCGTTTCGTTTTCATTAGTTAAATAAATAATTTCATTTCAGCAAATTATTTGAGTTAAGTTACAAAAAAAAATGTTTTGGAAAATGAGTTAAGTTAAATTGTTTTTTCAAATCTCTTCGTTATTTTGGATCCATTCTTTATTCATATTCATTATTCTATTCTAAACTTTAGAATAGAATAATGCATATGAATAAAAAATGGATCGGAAAAAAACAAAAGGATAAAAAAAAACCGATTTAACTTAACATAACTAATTTGCCGCTGATTGCCAAAACAAAATGATCTAAAACCGTCTCCACCCACATCGCCAACACTAAATAAAGCTTTTAACCCCTAAACCGCCATACCCTCACACATCGCAACACTAAATAAAGCTATTAACCTCTAAACCACCGTTCCCTGACATCGCCAAAACTAAATAAAGCTATTAACCCCTAAACTGCCGTTTCCCAACATCGCAACACTAACTAAACCTTTTAACTGCTAAAGTGCCGTTCACCGACATCTCAGACACTGAATAAAACACTAAATAAAGCTATTAACCCCTAAACCACCGTACCCCCACATGGCCAACACTAACAAAAGCTATTAACCCCTAAACTGCCATACCCCCACATCGCCGACACCAAATTAACTATTCACCTCTAAAGCATGGTTTCCCGACATCGCCGACACTAAATAAAGCTAATACCCCTAAATCGACGTTCTCCGACATCGACAACATTAAATAAAGCTGTTAACCCCTAAACCACCGTACCCCCACATCGCCAACACTAACTAAACCTATTAACCTCTAAAGTGCCGTACCCCAACATCGCCAACACTAACTATACCTATTATCCTCTAAACCGCCACCCCCCCACATCACAACTAGCTAAATTAAACTATATTAACCCCTGAACCTAACACCCCCTAACTTTAACATAATTAAAATAGATCTAAATTAAAGTTACAATTATTAACTACCTATTTAAAAATAAATACAAACTTACCTGTGAAATAAAAATAAAACCTAAGCTAGCTACAATATTACTATTTACTAACTACCTAGTTAAAATAAATACAAACTTACTTGAAATAAAAATAAAACCTAAGCTTAAACTAAAAAAACCTAACATTACTAAAACTACCATTAAAAAAAAAATACTATTACAAAAAATAACAAACGAAATTATCCAAAATAATAAAAATGATTCCTATTCTAATCCCCCGTTTAAAAAAAAAAAAACACTGCAAAATAAAAAAAAAACTATTCTATAATAAACTACCAAGTGCCCCTAAAAGGGCCTTTTGTTGAGCAAAAAAGGGCTCTTTTGCAAAAAAAAATAAAAACAAACACCCCCTAACATTACAAACCCCTAAACCCACAAAATAAAAAAAAACCTAACAAAAAAAACCTAATCTAACCATCAGGGCATTTGTTTGGGCATGCAGTTCTTTTGCTGCCCTTAAAGGGACAGTCTACACCAGAATTTTTATTGTTTAACAAGATAGATAATTCTCCAGTTTTGCATAACCAACACAGTTATATTAATATATGTTTTACCTCTGTGATTACCTTGTATCTAAGCCTCTGCTGACTGCCCCTTATAGCAGTGCTTTTGACAGACATGCAGTTTAGCCAATCATTGCAGACTCCTAAATAACTCCACAGGAGTGAGTACAATGTTATCTATATGACACACATGAACTAGTACTGTCTAACTGTGAAAAACTTTCAAAATGCTCTGAGCTAAGAGGCGGGTTTCAACGGTTTAAAAATCAGGTTGAGCCTAGCTAGGTTTAGCTTTTCAAGAATATCACCAAGAGAAAAAAAACAAATTTGATGATAAAAGTCAATTGGAAAGTTGTTTAAAATTGCATGCCCTATCTGAATGATGAAAGTTTAATTTTGACTATACTGTCCCTTTAAAAGGGCATTCAGCTATTTTTCGGCCCATTAAAATAAAAAAAGGCCTAATCTAAAAAAACAAACCCTAACACTAACCCCAAAATTGGTACTCACAGTTGCTGAAGTCAAGCGAAATATCTTAATCCCAGCGGCGCAGCATCTTCATCCAGACGGCTTTATCTTCATCCATCGCGGGACCGGCATCTTCTATCTTCTTCATCCCTGCGGAGCAGTCGGTGGATGCGAGGAGGTCCAGACCAAAGTCCAGGCGGAGGTCCTCTTCATGCGATTGTCCACGGCACATTGAGGATTCAATGCAACGTATCCCTTTTATACTGGGGTACCGTTGCATTCCTATTGGCTGAAAAATTAAAATCAGCCAATAGGAATGAGAGCTGCTTAAATCCTATTGGCCGATTCAAATCAGCCAATAGGATTTAAGCAGCTCTCATTACTATTGGCTAAATCAAATCAGCCTATATGTATGACAGTTGCTTAATTCCTATTGGCTGTTTAAATCAGCCAAGAGGATTTAAGCAGCTCTCATTCCTATTGGCTGATTTGAATTTTTCAGCCAGTAGGAATGCAATGGTACCCCAATATAAAAGGAGTACCTTGCATTGAATCCTCAGTGTGCTACGGATGATCATGAAGAGGACCTCCACGTCGGACCGATGGACCTCCGCGCATCCACAGGGATGAAGAAGATAGAAAATGCCGGTCCCGCAATGGATGAAGATGGAGTGGTCTGGATGAAGAGGCTTCATGCTGGGATGAAGATCTTTCGCCGGATTTCAGCAACTGTGAGTACCAATTTTGGGGTTAGTGTTAGTTTTTTTTTAATCATTTTTTTTGGGGTGTTTTTATTTTTTTTTATTTTAATGGGCCGAAAAAGAGCTGAATGCCCTTTTAAGGGCAATACCCATACATATGCCCTTTTCAGGCAATAGGTAGATTAGTTTTTTTTTAGTTAGGTTTTTTTATTTTATTTTGTTGGTTGGGGGGGTGGGGCTTTGTAATGTTAGGGGGGGTTTGTTTTAAGTTTTTGCAAAAGAGCTGTTAACTTTAGGGCAATATCCTACAAAAGGCCCCTTTAAGGGCTATTGGTAGTTTATTATAGATAAGGATTTTTTTATTTTGTGGTGTTTTTTTGTTTTTTTTTAAAGGGGTATTAGGGTAGGAATAATTTTTATTATTTTGGATAATTTGATTGGTTATTTTTTGTAATTGTAGTTTTTTATTTTTTGTAATTTTTGTGTTTATTATGTTTTGTAATTGTAGTTTTAATTTTTTTTGTAATGCTAGGTTTTTTATTTTTAGTAATGTTAGGTTTTTTATTTTTAGTAATGTTAGTTTTTTTTTAATTTAAGCTTAGGTTTTATTTTTATTTCACAGGTAATATATTTATTTTAACTAGGTAGTTAGTAAATAGTTATATTGTAGCTAGCTTAGGTTTTATTTTTATTTCACAGGTAAGTTTATATTTATTTTTAAATAGTTAGTTAATAATTGTAACTTTAATTTAGGTGTTTTTTAATTATGTTAAAGTTAGGGGGTGTTAGGTATAGGGGTTAATATAGTTTAAATTAGGTAGTTGCGATGTGGGGGCAGCAGTTTAGGGGTTGATAGGTGTAGTTAGTGTTTTAGTTAGTGTTGGCGATGTGGGTGTACAGTGGTTTAGGGGTTAATAGGTTTAGTTAGTGTCTGCGATGTCGGGGCACTGCGGTTTAGGAGTTATTAGCGTTATTTAGTGTTTTAGTTAGTGTCGGCGATGTCAGGGAACGTCGGTTTTGAAGTTAATAGGTTTAGTTAGTGTCGGCGATGTTGGGGAACGGCGGTTTAAAAGTTAATAGCTTTATTTAGTGTCGGGGAACAGCGGTTTAGAGGTTAATAGGTTTAGTTTGTGTTGGCGATTTTGGGGAACTGCAGTTTAGAGGTTAATAGGTTTAGTTAGTGTTGGCAATGTCGGGGAACAACGGTTTAGGGTTAATAGCTTTATTTTGTGTTTTAGTTAGTGTCGGCGATGTCAGGGAACTGCAGGTTCTTTTGTGGTGTTTTTTTTGTTAAAGGGGTATTAGGGTAGGAATAATTTTTATTATTTTTTATAATTTGGTTGGTTATTTTTTGTAATTTTTGTGTTTATTATGTTTTGTAATTGTAGTTTTAATTTTTTGTAATGCTAGGTTTTTTATTTTAGTAATGTTAGGTTTTTTATTTTTAGTAATGTTAGTTTTTTTTAGTTTAAGCTTAGGTTTTATTTTTATTTCACAGGTAATATATTTATTTTAACTAGGTAGTTAGTAAATAGTTATATTGTAGCTAGCTTAGGTTTTATTTTTATTTCACAGGTAAGTTTATATTTATTTTTAAATAGTTAGTTAATAATTGTAACTTTAATTTAGGTCTTTTTTAATTATGTTAAAGTTAGGGGGTGTTAGGTATAGGGGTTAATATAGTTTAAATTAGGTAGTTGCGATGTGGGGGCGGCAGTTTAGGGGTTGATAGGTGTAGTTAGTGTTTTAGTTAGTGTTTACGATGTGGGTGTACAGTGGTTTAGGGGTTAATAGGTTTAGTTAGTGTCTGCGATGTCGGGGAACTGCGGTTTAGGGGTTATTAGCATTATTTAGTGTTTTAGTTAGTGTCGGCGATGTCAGGGAACGTCGGTTTTGAAGTTAATAGGTTTAGTTAGTGTCGGCGATGTCAGGGAACGTCGGTTTTGAAGTTAATAGGTTTAGTTAGTGTCAGCGATGTCGGGGAACAGTGGTTTAGGGGTTATTTGCTTTATTTCGTGTTTTAGTTAGTGTTGGCGATGTCGGGGAATGGCGGGTTTAGAGGTTAATAGGTTTAGTTAGTGTCGGCGATGTCGGGGAACAGCGGTTTAGAAGTTAATAGGTTTAGTTAGTGTCTGCGATGTTGGGTAACGGTAGTTTAGAAGTTAATAGCTTTATTTAGTGTTGTGGAACGGCGGTTTAGAGGTTAATATGTTTAGTTTGTGTTGGCGATTTTGGGGAACTGCAGTTTAGCGGTTTAGGTTTAGTTAGTGTTGGCAATGTCGGGGAATGGTGGTTTAGGGTTAATAGCTTTATTTTGTGTTTTAGTTAGTGTCGGCGATGTCAGGGAACTGCGGTTTAGATAAGAACAATGAAAAATTCTGAATATGAATAAACTGATTTAATCATTTTCAGAATATTAGTTATGGTGCCAATTCGGAAATTTAGATTAATTTGAATCTCCAAATTGGCCAAAATTCATCTGAAAACTAAATTCGTCCGAAACAAATAAGCTTTAGTAGAACAGGAGGATTAAGAAGCTTACCAAATGAGAGCGGTATAGCTTGTGAATAAGCTCCGGTTCTGAGAGAAGTTATCTGGTCACTGTGTGAGTAGGACTGCAGCGGAGGGGATCCGGTACTGATTACAGCTAGCTAGTCGCGCAGGTGATGTCACCACAAAGTCTGTGGAGAGGAGAACCAGGCATCAGTTTCCAAACAGCTTCTAAAGGAATCCGGAAGGTAGGTTGCCGCTATGCAGCAAACAGGAGGGGAGGAAGCTCAGACTAAACTAAACCGTCAGAAAGAAGAGGTTGTAATCCAGAGCTCAAACAGAGATCAGGTGAAGGTAAGAATTACCAAGCAACCTTGTGGGAACGAGGTAGGTTTTTATTGGCCATTGTATAATTAGCCGGAGCACTAACTTAAAGGTACAATACTGTGAGCAGTATATGTTACAGATAATGGGCATCTATATACTGATGAAGATCACTCTGTGCTGCATGATGGTGAATGTTTATAAACTAAAAATAAACACACTGCACTGCAATGTGTCTATACATTGACATAGGGCATGTTGTGCTGAATAAGGAATATGGCCATCTATACACTTTAATGTATAGGGGTGCATGCAGATTAGACAGATAGAGATATTTATCTGTATAACTATCTAAAGTCGTAATTGTGCAGTACCACATATCTATCACCTCTACACCAGACATCATGCAGAAGAAGATAGTGCACTGATATCTTGGAGTATAACAAAAGTTGGAGGATTGTCAGTACTCCTACGAGTACCTATTAGCCCCAGTAATTCCTATTAGTCTGTGGATGAAGGCTGCTATAGTTTTCAGAGAGCGCAGGGGCTGTACAGTGGGATATTTTATCTAGTTGCTTCCGGCTGTTCTGGCTGACCTGTACTCTCTGCCTCCCTTTATTTAAGAGGAGTCCCCTCCCTTTCTAACCATTATGCCACCACATATGGCCCCCACCATGAATCACCCCCCACCATGAAGCCAACGTTAGGCAGCAAAAAAATAAATATACACATTAAAAGAAATAAAAGATACTATGTAATGTGGCAAATCCCCCCCCCCCCCACAGAGGTGTCCTTTGACGGTCGCTTAGTCTGCCTCTATTGTAGCACCTGCCCTGCAAGTTACATTATTTCAATTACCTATTCACTTCCTTGATTCAGTTGGAACTAGTATTGTAAATATCATCATAGAAGTTCTTTTCCATAAGTGTGACTCACACACTCGGCACTCTTCATGCAAACCAATAAAAACATAACCAAGTTTTGGGTACAAAAGGCCGCAGCCCGCATTTATTAAACAAACAAATGTTTACAAATAAAACAACCACCTAACCAATGTGGTTACAAAAAAACCCTGGGGTGCTGCCCATCATCCACCACACGTGCCTTCCACTGGCTGCTGCCAGGCACGCCCCCTTTTCTTAAACTCTCCCCATCGTCCGATGAGGTACCATTACAACATAAAACTCGCCTGATAAGGCCAGCACCCGCCCCCCAGCTGCGACTCTCAAAATCCTTAAAAAAGGGAGGGAGGGAGCTTTTCCCGCTTCAAAGGGAATACTGATGCTGGCTTCCGCCTCACAACCCTCAAACACTTTCCCCAGCTCCTCCTCCCCTGAACTCTGCCTAGTAACCCACTGCTATTGGCCTGCAGTGTGGTCACATGCCCCTGCCCTCAATTCATTCCTTCCGGGGCTTCTTTGACTCACACACTCGGCACTCTTCATGCAAACCAATAAAAACATAACCAAGTTTTGGGTACAAAAGGCCGCAACCCGCATTTATTAAAGAAACAAATGTTTACAAATAAAACAACCACCTAACCAATGTGGTTACAAAAAACCCCTGGGGTGCCGCCCATCATCCACCACACGTGCCTTCCACTGGCTGCTGCCAGGCACCCCCCTTTTCTTAAACTCTCCCCATCGTCCGATGAGGTACCATTACAACATAAAACTCGCCTGATAAGGCCAGCACCCGCCACAGGCCGACCTACCGTCGGACACCGCCCAACCGGGCTAAGGCCTTCTGTACCCCTTCCTTCAGGTTAAAATTGAACAAGTGTAACCCTACTTCGTTGAGATGCACCCCATCCTTAAGAAAAAAGCATCTGCCTGATTCCCCTTCAAATTCAACATGGCGAATGCCAAAAACCCCCAACTGAGAAACAAAACCTGATAGTGTCCTATTAACTTTTCTTCTGGATAAGTCCAGCCTCCTGACATCCCACGCCGAACGCCATTCCAACCTTGTCTCAATTTCTGACCACACAATTATAACCTTTGGGAACAAAACCTTCAACCTTCGCATGCCACCCTTCAACTGCTCAATCAAATCTTTCTGAGCCATAAACCCCAAGTCATTTCCCCCAGTGTGTATCACCAAAATGTCAGGAGGCCTGTACAGCCTGGCATACTTACTCACTGTAGCCACTACCCCTTCCCATCTGAGGTCTCTTACCCCAAACCATTTTACCCCAACTTGTTCCCGAGGAAGCCCCAACTGGATTCCCCCTTCCTTTGTTGATGCTGCCTTCCTTGCCCAGTAAAAGAGTGGCCCACTATAAAACAATGCACTTTGTCAAGAAACACAAAAAACTATACTATCATGTTTGGCCGAACATAACGTTTAAAACACCCTGACTTCCACCTTCCCACCTTCTTCACAACTTCCTCACTCAATCCCAACTCATGCACCTCAGTTGCCGCGCCTATTCTAAATGAATGGCATCCGAAGTCCTTCGGATCCACCCCCGCCCTGAACAAAGCCCTCCTAAGCACCACCCCAAACTGATATTTCGACAATGCTCCTCCATCCTCATGCCTCAGTAAAGGGCCCTCACCTCCTGGCCTGATCCTTAGATAGTCCACCAGTGAACGTACCGGGCAACAAATACCCCCGATAGCGAACAACCTGATCATGCGCCCCACACCCTCCTGATCTGTCTTAGATTTCCTAAGCCAAATAGACACTTCTTCTCCTGATACCACCACGTCTCTCCATCCGATACCACCATTGTCCTTTCTATTGGCCCCTACCAACTCCAACATCCTGAAAGCTCTGAAAAAGGCTAATACAAAAGCCGCCCGAAATAAATAATACTCAAACTTCGAATTGCACACCTCCTCCAAGGCCCCCACTACCTTTAACAGTAAACCAAATACAAGCGGACGTATTTTGTCCCCCCTAGTTCCACCCCTACAAACACCTCTCACCGCCAACTTCACCCAAAACTCCTTTGTTAAATCAACTCATCCCATCAGCTTAAACAGAAAGGCTAACGCCGCCACCTGACGATTCACCATGGATTTTGACATCTTTGCCTCTTTCCATTCCTGCACCCAATCAACTAAGTACCACGCCCATTCCTCTTTTGACATCCTGACCCCATCCCTGTACAGCCTACAAAACCACCGTTTCCATACTGGCACGTAAGCTTTTAAAGTACTCTGGGCTAACGCCCCTCTCGCCAATTTCAATCCTTTAAGAAGTCCATCAGCCACAATGCCCGTGGGCATTCTGCCCCATCCAATTCTGCCTCCGGGGCTGTGTTCCGAAACTTCTGCCACTGCAACCGGGAAAGAGAGTCAGCAATCACATTCTGCTTCCCGGGTACATGCACAGCCCGAAAAAACACATTCCCCCTCAAGCATTCCAGGACAAACACTCGAAGGAGCCGAATCACCGGCCTCGACTTCGCTGTCAACTTATTGATCGCAAATACCACTCCAAGATTGTCAGAGTGGAAAGTCACCTTCCTATCCCTCAGCTCTTCATTCCACACCATCACAGCCACCACCAACGGAAACAATTCTAGGAACACCAAGTTCCTGGTCAAACCTTGTTCCCTCCACTCCTCAGGCCATGTATCCAAACACCATCTGCCGTCAAAATACGCCCCAAAGCCATGTGCTCCCAAAGCATCCGTTTATAGGTGCAACACCTCATCCGATACCGGCCCCTCCTGAATGAACGACCGCCCATTGAACTCCTCCAGAAACACCAACCACACTCTCAGGTCCTCCTTCAAATCCTTTGAAAGCCGGATCCTATGGTGTGGTGCCTTCACGCCAACCGTAGCCAAAGCCAGGCACCTTCCAAACACCCTTCCAACTGGGATCACCCGACAGGCAAAATTAAGCTTGCCCAGGAGCGATTGCAACTCCCGCAACGAAACCTTCACCTTCCCAAGCATCCCATTTATGACCTTTCTCAGGTCTACCACCTTCTCCCAAGGCAACGAGCATTCCATCAAGACTGAGTCAATCTGGATCCCCAGAAAACTCAACTTAGTTACCGGCCCTTCCGTCTTTCCTGGTGCAATCGGAATTCCGAATTGCTCAGCCACTTCCACAAAAGTTCCCAACAATGCTTCGCAAACTCCAGAACCAGCCGCCCCCACAAACAGGAAATCGTCCAAGTAATGGACCACCGATGACCTGCCTGCCCTTTCCTTCACCACCCATTCCACGAACGTACTAAATTTTTCAAAGTACGCACAGGATATGGAGCATCCCATGGGTAAGCACAAATCCACGAAGAATTCCCCTTGAAATTGGCAACCCAACAAATGATGACACACCGGGTGGACCGGTAAGAGCCGAAAGGCTGCCTCCACATCCACCTTTGCCAACAATGCTCCTATCCCCGCCCTCTTGACCACACTCACCGCCTTATCAAATGATGCGTAACGTACAGCAGTCAAAGACGGGTCAATCCCATCGTTCACAGACGAGCCCCTAGGATGAGACAAATGGTGAATCATCCTAAATTGCCCCGCCGCCTTCTTTGGGACCAGGAATGGAGGGTCCTTAAAGGGGCCCGCCATTCTACCCAGCGCCACCTCCTTCTCCAATTTTTCCTGTACTACCTTTGGGAATTGCTCAGCCGATCTCAAATTCCCTGGTACCCCCGATCCCCTAGTCCCCTCAAACGGGATACGAAACCCTGAACTGAAGCCCGCTAGTAACAGCTCCGCATCCCCCGCTCTCCCCTTTATCTTACCATACTGACTTAGCCACGGAACCATCTCTCTTACCCTCACCGGGGTCCGAGCCTGCAGCAGCACCCTCACCTCCTTTTCCGCTCCCCTTTCCTTTCCAGAAACACTTTGCCCCAGAGTGCGCACCTCCGCATCCTGAGCACTCGTGCTTGTATTTGCACGCCCCTCCAAACCTACACACCCCTTCATTAAACTGGAAGCAGAGGCCTTTTTTAATTGCCACGGCTGTGGCCCCCACGGTCGCTCCACTAGCCCCCGTTCCTCCGCTCCGAAAGGACTGTCCCCTCAAAGGAGTCATCAACTCCAACCACACCCCCATCTCCCGGTCATCCCACCGCATCTCTGGTCTTACCGACAGCCTCTGGCGGAACTGTTCATCGTACCGCCACCAAGCAAGACCCCCATACGTCCTCTGAGCCCCTGCTATTCCATCGAAATAGCAGAACATAGCCGAACTCTGCTCGGGGAATTTCTCCCCCATCACACTGGCCAATATACAAAAGGCCCTTGTCCAATTTGAAAAAGTTTTAGGTAATTTCCTCCACTTTTTCTTTCTCTCCTCCTCCTCCTTTTTCACTTGTTCCCCCTTTGGATCCTCCTTTATCTCAATAAAGTGGTCCAACGGCAACAATGAAAAAAACCTCTACAAACTCCCGCTTCCATATCTTTTCTTTAACCTCTTTACTCAAATGGATCCCCAGCGGTCCTACCGAGCACAAGCAAGGCCTTCGCAACGCTTGATCTGCCACTATTAACACCTCACCACCTGCTACCGTCACTGGACCCCCTTTTTCTCCCCCACTCCCCGAAGGGGTTCCCACCGCCGGTACACTAACCTCCTTCCCTGCCGGTACCCATGCTCCCGCCGCTGTTCCCACATCACCCCCAACCTTCCTTTTGTCTTCTAATTGAGCCACCAGCTCCTTCAAACCTTTCACCACCATATCATACACTCCCCCTGACTCTTCTTTTTCCTTCCCTCCCTGCAGGGAACCCGCCGTCTCACCTGGTGGCCTTGCCTCAGGCTCCTGCACAACCCTTGTAGCCTCTCTCCTCCTTTCCACCATGCCACCTGCGGATCTTCTCCCCCTTTCATCATTGTTACAAGACATAGAGATTTCCCTCCTTCGTGTATGCTCCCGACCTCTATCCAGCCTGCCCCATGTGGGGGACGTGTGCCTTTCCCGCTCCCTGTAGTCTATCCTCGGCGTCCGGGATCTCTCCCTCCGCCGTGCCCCTCTGCTCCTGCTCCTGCTCCTGACCCTTCTGCTCTGACCACCTGAACCTCCACTTGTCCTCTGTGAAGAATGATTTGCATGATGTCTCTGCCCCCTAGTGTCCTCACTCTCTCTTCCCCTACTCCTATCTTGTTCCTCCCTAGTCCCCCCAACTTGTCTCTCACTCTGAGCTTCGTGTCCCCCCCCCAGGCACCAGTGAATGCAGCAGCTGCATTAAAGCAGCCATCTCCCCTACCTGTGCCGATGTCTCCGGTTCCGTCTGCTGTCCCATCTGCGACTCTTCTCCCGCGAAGTCACTGTAGGATTCATTCATCCACAGGACGTCCTCCTCCAGCTCCTGTAATGAAGACTGTTCCACAGGCAACCCCGGCCTCTCCGCCGGGATGCTGTCCGACTCCTCCGGTTCTGAAACACAATCAGCAAACACATTAACTTCCAGATTATTTATTTTTTCAACCCTTTTACCCCCACTCCTGTTCTCCCTGCCACTCTCCGTTTCTGTACCCCCTCTCCCCCCATCCCCCCTACCCCCTGTAGCCCAATCCCTTTCCCTTATATCCTGCACCAGTACCCCAATAGCCTCCCCCATCCCCCTTGAATCTCCCCCTGCACTATGCCTGCCAACCCTGGCCACCTCAGCTCCCCCCTCCACACCTATTCCTTTTCCTTTTTGGCCTCTCCCCTTAGCTTGTCCTCTCCCCATACCTCGTCTTCCCCTACCCCCGCCTCTTCCACTATTCTCCCCCATTCTCCCACTGCCCCTAGCAGCACTCATTTCCCCTTCTTCCCTCCCCTCCCCTCTCCTAATGCTCCCTCCAACTCCCCCGCTGCCACTCGCAGCACTTACTTTTTTCTTATCCCTCCCCCCACCGCTTACACAATTTAACTCTGCTCCTCCAATAACCCTAACACTTCTCTCATTATCACTCACCCTCTCCCCTCCTCTCTCCCTGTTCACACTATCTCCCTCATTGCCCAAGCCAGCCCCCCCATCTCACCCCCCTTTCTTCTCATACCGCTCCTGGCTACTGCCGCCGCACCCTCCCTGCTCCCAGAACAAACCTCCTGTGCCTCTAAAACTCCCCCCTCACCGCTGCCTACGCTTGTCCCCAGCAACCTGTGCCTCAGCGTTCCCCTGCTGCTCCCTGCTGACACCGGAGATGTGCGCAGCTCCTCCGCAGCCCTCCTCTTGCCTCCTGACCTCCTGCTGCCTCCACCTCTGGCCGTATCTGACCCCCCTTGTCCCACAGCTCCCCCCCTGCCATCTGGACTAAGCCGCACCGGCGGCCTTGCCCGCCTCACCGGCCGACCACACCGCACCTGACCTGATGTACCCGCTGGCTCCTCTGCAGCCGTGCCCGCACTGGAACCGCCGTCCTCTGGAAAGAGCCTCTGCTGGAGCCAGGTAACACCTTTCTCCGCTACCAAGGTCCTTACCCGCTCCAGCAACAGGCTCACGCTCTCCATCCTGACTGCCAGCTTTTCCCGCTTCAAAGGGAATACTGATGCTGGCTTCCGCCTCACAACCCTCAAACACTTTCCCCAGCTTCTCCTCCCCTGAACTCTGCCTAGTAACCCACTGCTATTGGCCTGCAGTGTGGTCACATGCCCCTGCCCTCAATTCATTCCTTCCGGGGCTTCTTTTATGTTTATATTTAAAAGTAACTCTTATATTTAAAAGTAACTCTTCTTATTAAATTTCTTACTATTATCTTTTCACTCAAACATATTATATTTTTTTTGCAGACTGACCATGATCTGAAATCTCAGAATTTTGGTTGCATTTTGTTTTAAATTTTTATTTAATAAATTGATCTTTTTTTGGATTCTGATATATCAGTATGTGTCTGTGTCTATTTTTATTATGTCTCTTTTAGCATGAAAGATATTTATGTGAATAAGATAAACAAGTGGTTCCAAAATAAATAATAAGAAACATATTAAGCACACAAATGTTTCCTGGCAATGAAAGTTCTGAAATCATACACTAAAAAAACAAAACTTATACAAGCTTGTAAAATTATGTGCAGTTGTCATTAAATTTATGTTTGTATCTTACATTAAAGATCTGTTTTAGTGAACATATTATCATCGTCAGGAATCCATATTTTTAGCCCTCTATTATTAATTCACTTTCGCCTAGATTACGAGTCTTGCGTTAGCCTTAAAAAGCAGCGTTGAGGGGTCCCAACGCTGCTTTTTAATACCCGCTGCTATTACGAGTCTGGCAGGTACAGGTGTACCACTCACTTTTTCTCCGCGACTCGAGCATACCGCAAATCCCCTTACGTCAATTGCGTATCCTATCTTTTTAATGGGATTTTCCTAACGCTTGTATTACGAGTCTTGGAGAAAGTGAGCGGTACACCCTCTCCTGTCAAGACTCCGAACGCATTTAAAAGTCAGTAGTTAAGAGTTTTATGGGCTAACGCGTAACATAAAACTCTTAACTAAAGTGCTAAAAAGTACACTAACACCCATGAACTACCTATTAACCCCTAAACCGAGCCCCCTCCATATCGCAAACACTTAACTAAAGTTTTTAACCCCTAATCTGCCGACCAGACATCGCCGCCACTTAAATAAATGTATTAACCCCTAAACCGCTGCACTCCCACCTCGCAAACGCTAGTTACATTTTATTAACCCCTAACCTGCTGTCCCTAACATCGCCGACACCTACCTACATTTATTAACCCCTAAACCTAAGTCTAACCCTAACCCTAATACCCCCCTAACTTAAATATAATTTATATAAAACTAAATAAAATTACTACAATTAACTAAATTATTCCTATTTAAAACTAAATACTTACCTATAAAATAAACCCTAAGCTAGCTACAATAGAACTAATAATTATATTGTAGCTAGTTTATGATTTATTTTTATTTTACAGGCAAGTTTGTATTTATTTTAACTAGGTACAATAGTTATTAAATAGTTATTAACTATTTAATAGCTACATAGTTAAAATAAGTACAAATTTACCTGTAAAATAAGCCCTAACCTAAGTTACAATTACACCTAACACTACACTATAATAAAATTAATTCCCTAAACTAACAATTAAATACAATTAAATTAAATAAACTAAATTACGAAAAAAACAAACACTAAATTACAGAAAATAAAAAAATAATTACAAAAATTTTAAACTAATTAACCTAATCTAATCCCACTAATAAAATATAAAAGCCCCCAAAATAATAAAATTCCCTACCCTATATTAAATTACAAATAGCCCTTAAAAGGGCCTTTTGCAGGGAATTGCCCCAAAGTAATCAGCTCTTTTACCTGTAAAAAAAAATACCGGGGGAGTAGAAGATGTCCTCTTCTACCCCCCCCCCCCCGGGCAGAAGAAGACATCCAGAGGGGAAGAAGTCTTCATCCAGCCGGCATCTTCTATCTTCATCCATCCAGAGCGGAGCGGGTCCATCTTGAAGCCAGCCGACGCGGAGCATCCTCTTCTTCCAACGACTCCTGACGAATGAAGGTTCCTTTAAATAACATCATCCAAGATGGCGTCCCTTGAATTCCGATTGGCTGATAGGATTCTATCAGCCAATCGGAATTAAGGTAGGAAAAATCCTTTTGGCTGATTGGATCAGCCAATAGGATTGAACTTAAATCCTATTGGCTGATCCAATCAGCCAATAAGTTTGAGCTCGCATTCTATTGGCTGTTCCAATCAGCCAATAGAATGCGAGCTCAATTCTATTGGCTGATTGTATCAGCCAATAGGATTTTTCCTACCTTAATTCCGATTGGCTGATAGAATCCTATCAGCCAATCGGAATTTAAGGGACGCCATCTTGGATGACGTCATTTAAAGGAACCTTCATTCGTCAGGAGTCGTCGGAAGAAGAGGATGCTCCATGTCGGCTGGCTTCAAGATGGACTCGCTCCGCTCCGGATGGATGAAGATAGAAGATGCCGGCTGGATGAAGCCTTCTGCCTGTCTGGAGGTCCTCTTCTGCCCGGATAGGATGAAGACTTCTGTCCCTCTGGAGGACCACTTGTGCCCAGCTGGGTGAAGATGGCTCAGGTTAGGGTGATCTTCAAGGGGTTAGTGTTAGGTTTTATTAAGGGGGATTGGGTGGGTTTTAGAGTAGGGTTGGGTGTGTGGGTGGTGGGTTTTAATGTTGGGGGGGTATTGTAATTTTTTTACAGGTAGAAGAGCTGATTACTTTGGGGCAATGCCCCGCAAAAAGCCCTTTTAAGGGCTATTTGTAATTTAGTATAGGGTAGGGAATTTAATTATTTTGGTAGGTTTTTTTTAATTTTATTAGGGGGATTAGATTAGGTGTAATTAGTTTTAAAAAATTGTAATTATTTTTTTATTTTCTGTAATTTAGTGGGGTTTTTGTACTTAAGTTTATTTTATTTAATTGTATTTAATTGTATTTAGTTTAGGTAATTAATTTAATGATAGTGTAGTGTTAGGTGTAATTGTAATTTAGGATATGATTTATTTTACAGGTAAATTTGTACTTATTTTAAATAGGAAGTTATTACATAGTTAATAACTATTTAATAACTATTGTACCTAGTTAAAATAAATACAAACTTGCCTGTAAAATAAAAATAAACCGTAAGATAGATACAAATGTAACTATTAGTTATATTGTAGCTAGCTTATGGTTTATTTTATAGGTAAGTATTTAGTTTTAAATAGGATTAATTTATTTAATTGTAGTAATTTTATTTTGTTTTATTTAAATTATATTTAAGTTAGGGGGGTGTTAGACTTAGGTTTAGACTTAGGTTTAGGGGTTAATAAATTTAATATAGTAGCGGCGACGATGGGGGCGGCAGATTACGGGTTAATAAATGTAGGTAGGTTGCGGCGACATTGGGGGGGCAGATTAGGGGTTAATAAATAGTATATAGGTGTCGGCGATGTTGGGGGCAGCAGATTAGGGGTTCATAGGGATAATGTAGGTGGCGGCGGTGTCCGGAACGGCAGATTAGGAGTTAAAAATATAATGCAGGTGTCGGCGATGTCGGGGGCGGCAAATTAGAAGTTAATAAATGTAAGATTAGTGGTGTCTAGACTCAGGGTTCATGTTAGGGTGTTAGGTGTAGACATAAATTTTATTTCCCCATAGGAATCAATGGGGCTGTGTTAGGAGCTGAACGCTGCTTTTTCGCAGTTGTTAGTTTTTTTTTCAGCTGAATCTGCCCCATTGTTTCCTATGGGGAAATCGTGCACAAGCAGGTTTAGCCAGCTCACCGCTACCGTAAGCAGTGCTGGTATTACAGTGAGATGTGGAGCTAAATTTTGCTCTACGCTCACTTTTTAGAGGCCAACGCCGGGTTGAAAAAAACTTGTAATACCAGCGTTGTTTTAAGTGAGCGGTGAGAAAAAAAGGAGCGCCACAATCCTTACCGACAAAAACTCGTAATCTAGCCGATTGTAATGTTAATATGCTGGATATGTCATCAATACAAACAGGGAAAATGATAAATTTGTTTTTGCATTATAGCATGCAGGAACATAGCAAAAAAACTAGGATAGGATCTTACATTTTTATAAACAAAGGGACAATAGGTGGACCTCTTCTGCAAAAACTATATTTTACTTTTTTCTTATAAAAAAATAAATAGATGTATAAATAAATAATGTATGTAATCTAATATCGAAATCTGAATTAATTTACATCATTGTATACCTAATCCACATACCATTAAAAAAAATAATATATATATATATATATATATATATATATATACACACAAACACGCATATATATAATTTTCTACTTTTATAATAACCAATCTAAATGTGTTATGAATTATGAAGTAATAAATATAAATGAAAAAAATGCAATACTTACTCATAGCAATATTTTATTGGACTAACATAAAACATTCACAGCAATTTGTAATGTAACTTTCCTTTCAAAACATAAATATAGCTGATTGTTATCTCCAGTCTTTTATCTTTTTTATAGTTAACTTAAGAACAGTGATTTTTTTTTCTGTCATTCAGTGCTTGATGTTTGGTGAAGCAAAAGCAGCAATTTATATTTATTATACTTTATTTATAATGCGCCAACCAATTCCAAAGCGCTATCCAAGAGTACAAATGATAAAAGTACAATAACACCCATAAACTACCTATCAACCCCTAAACTGCCACCCTTCCGCATCGCAAATACTATAATAAACCTTTTAACACCAAAAACGCACCTACCCACATAGCAAACCCTAAAATAAAGTATTAACCCCTAAACCTCCATCCACCCACATTGCCACTCTAAATAAATCTAGTAACCCCTAAACTGCCGACTCCCCACATCGCTAATACTATAATAAAACTATTAACCCCTAAACCACTGGCCCCCCACATCGCAACACACTGAATTAAACTATTAACCCCTAAACCTAATACCCCTAATTTTAAATTAAATTTACAATATAACTATTTTTAAATAAATAAAAACTTGCCTGTGAAATAAAAAAAAACTAAGTTTAAACTATAAAGTAACCTAACATTACTATTTTAAAACAATAAAATTAACGGAAAAAGGGACTTCCGGTGGGCGGAGCTAACGGCTGGCAGCAAGGAGTAAGAGCTCCGTGTTCTCAGAGCTGCAATCTCCATCAATTCTGCTGCCTGCCATCTTCCCACGCCTCAGCCTTGTTGGGCATTAGTAAGCCCTTACTGGCATCACTTAGTGAAGGGCCTAAAATCGCCCTTGCCTTCGGAGGGAGATGCTGCGCAACATCGTGTGAAAAAGACACAGCTGCTGGGCGCCATATTGGAGTGGGCCTCCGTGGCGCAGACCTCACACCAGAGCCTACCAGCTTGCATCAAGGGGAACAGCTGAGAGACGGACACAAGAACAGTGTCGCACTTAAGCTGCTGGGCGCCATATTGGAGCGGACCTCCGCCACACACACCTCACACCTGAGCCTGCTAAGGGGTCACTAATACCCCGGTACAGAGGAACTCAACACCGGATGGTGCACAGACAGCAGAGGGGCAGCCTGCATCAAAGGGAACAGCTGGGAGGTAGACACAGGAGCGGTGTCGCACTTAAGGTAACAGGGTGAAAGTGAAAGCAAAGGGAGGCCTCAGGCAGCAACACATGAGGGGAAAACAAAAATATAGAACCTGTTTGCCTGCTCTATTCTAATACAGCAAACCCGCACAAACTTGCTGAACTTTTGGTTAATTAACATCTCGGTGCTGGGGCTAACTGCAAGTCACAGAGGCTGAAGCACAATATAATCAAGCCTTTTTGCTGTTGTGGATGAATCAGATTCTAAAGGGATGCTGTGTTACATGTATGGACTGAATTAGGAAATGGCAAGATGTTTGGCTAGTTTTATCATAGTTATTCATGAAACAAAAATAAAAAGATACCTGCAGTCCTTCTCACATATCCCTTCAACTATCCTCCATCTGTAAATCAACAGTGACACCTAGTGGCATAAACACATTAATCTCTATCTTCACCTGAACTTTGTTATTATATTCTCAGCACCTTCTATACCTCACATGAAGGTTGATAAATACTTCAAGCCTCTCCCTAATACACTAGAGGGCAAGATGACCTCAAAATCAAAACAAACTGACAGAAGGCAGCGACACGCTACAGAAACACAGATTGAAAACCCCCCATCCCCAAGCTCCTCTCATTTAACGATTAGTGAATCAGCAAACCTCCTGCAAGAATTAAAATCATTTTTCCTGGCTAAGATGGAATCCCTTCAAGCAGGTATGGACACCCTAACTAGTGAGGTGCGCCAATTTTCTACAAGGATGGAAGATCACCAAAATAATACTTCTACCTCCCTCAGACAACTACTACATCAGAATCAGGCATTACAGGATAAGGTAGATGACCTTGAGAACCATAGCAGGCGAAATAACCTCCGCATAATTGGAATCCGCAGAGAGCATCAAGAACAAAGATCTACTGGAGTTCACAGCCCTAACATTTCCTAGGCTCTTAGGCATTGATCCGGACCGTCTCCCACTAGATGTGGAAAGAGCCCACCGTATTGGTCCAGACAATGGCCTCTCCACTACCACAGCCACCAGGCCTCGTCAGGTCATATTTAAATGCCTAAACTACCAAGAAAAACTCACCTTGCTAAGGGCCTATAGATCACACAACGCAGATCTTCAGATTCTCTTTGAAGGGAAAAAACTCCTGCTGTTTCAGGACTTCTCAGCAGAGGTAAGCAAAATGCGCAAAGAATTTGCCCCCTATTGTTCTCAATTATACGAGGAAGGCAGACAAGTAGCGCTCCTCTACCCCGCCAAACTCAGATTGCAGACCCCCAGAGGTGCCAAGTTCTTCCGCTCCCCTAAGGAACTGAAAGCCTTTCTAGAAGCGGAAAAACAACAAGCTGACCCATAGAATCGGTCATGTTCAACATCACTGTCAGACTTTCTAAGATGATGGGTTTGGGACACACTTATCGCCTGACACAGGAGGCTTTTATAGCCAAAGACCCCTTCATCGCTGATGTGGCTACCCCTTGGAAAGCCATTCTTCAGGACACTGAATGGGCGCAGGAGTGGCCCTTGCTAAGAGCTGTCCTCTACACTCCTGAGGCTTCTACCTCACTAGAAAACAAGTTATTCCAGGCTGTTGTTTATTGTACCTCTCTTGTATATTTTTCTACATTTTTTAGTACTTTATACATTGTTTATATGCTCGGCTTAGTTAACATCAAGGCGTGTTCTCTAACCCTCAGTTGTCATGTAATGACCAATCCCCATAATATGCCACATCAATACCGCCCCTTGCTTATAAGTCCCAAAATTACTGTATGTCTTAACCTCTTTTTTTTTCCTCTAACAGAATACTTAGTGGCTGTGCTCGGCGGATGGGCTGACTGCAAACAGACATTTAGTCCACTGACGAACATCTTGTACCGACTACCTCTCACCAGTGATGTCTGTAAGTCCTCTCTCCCACTACGCCACACATCATGTTGTATACATAACGTCATTACACTTCCCCACCCCTTCTCTCATGACACCCTGCAAACCCATGTTAAGACCACTATCTTTAGCGCTACTCTTTTCCCTCGCCCTCAAACATGTCCGCTGCATTTATTTCCTCACCAACTCCTCATATGGCCATAAATCTTAATGTGGTGTCTTGGAATGTGGGGGGAATAACCTCCCCATCCAAGAGGAGCAAAATCCTTCAATACCTTAATTCAATACATGCGGACATTGCCTTACTGCAGGAAACACACTTCACTGCAGAGGAGCATGAGAAATTAAAAATAAGGTGGGTAGGGCACATCTTTTATTCTCCCTCGGAAGGAAGTGTGGGGTGGCAATTTTAGTATGCAAAAACCTGCCAGTGACCTTTTCCAATACAAAAATTGATAACAAAGGACGCTACATTTTTACCTCATTCCATATTGACACACATAAATTTCAATTATGTAACGTATACGGCCCCAATCATTCTGACCAGGTGTTCTGGGCATCTTTACAATCACTCATTGCCCAACACTCGGACTCCCCAGTAATATTAGGGGGGGAGTTTAATATGGCGCAAGCCTGCCCATTAGACAGATTCTCCGACCCACTACAAAGCAAGGACCACACCCCAAACACATAAAAGAAACACGAATTGTATCTACGTTCAGAGATGGACTGGAACTACATGATCTTTGGAGATCTCAACACCAAGACCACAGGGATTATACTTGCGTCTCGAAGACACATCACACTTTCTCACGCATTGACTACTTCCTTACATCCCCTCAACTCGCTCCCAACATACTAGACACCTCTATTCTTCCAATCACAATATCAGATCACGCCCCCATAAAATTAACGCTGAAACCACTCAGATTACCACCCTCCCAAAAGACTTGGAGGTTCCCCTCATATTTATATACCAATGCAGATTTTCGACAGCACCTGAAGGCCTTTTGGCTAGAATATACCTTTGATAATGACCGACATAGAGCCAACCCTGACTTATTCTGGCATGCTTCCAAGGCAGTTATCAGGGGAAAAATCACAGCTTATACAACACACCATTCTAGGTCACAAACAAAAACCACCACACAACTCCTTTCTAACTTGACTAAAGCTTACAATGCCTACTTAACTAGTCCTACGGAACAGAATCGCCAGAAATATTACGATGCTAAGAAAGAAAGGGACACACATTTGCAAATCCTAGATCATAAGTTTAACATACTGGTAGACTTTTAGCAAATTTGGTGAGACTTCACACGCCCAAATCTATTATAACTGCAATTAAATCGGGAGCACACCTTAGACGGACAGTAAAGATATAATGAAGGAATTCACAACTTATTACAAATCCCTATACACTAGCCAAAACATAAAGGAAGAAGACAAGCACATATTTTGGAGCAATGTTATAATACGTCAATTGTCTGAAACCCAGAGAGATAGTCTCAACTCCCCCATACATGTGCAGAAAGTGTTAAGAGTCATTGGTAACTCAAAAATAGGAAAAGCCGCAGGTCCAGACTCTCTCCCTATTGAGTACTATAAGATTCTTAGCACTGATATAGCCCCAGTACTAGCCTCCACCTATACTAGCTACCTACTGGGAAAATCTACTCCGGATGCGAGATTTACTGATGCTAACATTTGCATTCTCCCAAAGCCGAATAGAGACCATACATTACCCTCCTCATATAGACTGATTTCACTGCTTAACAGTGATTACAAGTTATATACCAAAATTCTAGCGGACAGACTGGCGGAAATACTGCCGGACCTGGTACACCCAGACCAGGCCGGCTTCATTAAACACCGAACCTCAGTAATCAACATTAGGAAAACACTTGCTGTCATATCCCATTACTGCAACCCATACTATACAGACCACCAGAAACCCAATGTAGATGCATTCCTTCTCACCATCGACGCTGAAAAGGCATTCGATAGAATAGAGTAAGACCACCTTTATACCTCTCTAGAAAAGTTTGGCATATCTGGGAATTTCCTTAATGCGCTCCAACAATTATATGTATCACCCTCAGCTTCTATAATTATTAATGGTCAGATATCCCCCTCATTCCTCCTGGAAAGAGGAACCAGGCAAGGGTGTCCCCTATCTCCGTTGCTCTTCAATTTGGCAATAGAACCTCTAGCATGCTATATTCGCCAGCACAGTGAGGGCCTAAAAATTCATAGGCAGACTGTATATTTATCTTTGTACGCTGATGACCTCCTGTTATATGTCTCCAACCCACATACTAACATACCCAAACTACTACACATTTTAGACAAATTCAGTGCTGTTTCCGGATACAAAATCAACATAGATAAATCCGAACTAACATGGTTGCATAACACCAAAAAAACCCAACTGCAGGGCACTGACTTGAAAGTGACTACGGGAATTTTCACATATCTAGGGATACACCTACACACTGACAACCTTAGGTGGTATAACTGGGCATCTTTGACCAAGGTAGTTGTGGGGTGGTTGACCCAATCGGATTATTTCTCCCCCTCAGTGGAGCGGGAACTTTTTGCACCCATACACCCAGCTTTCTTGCCGCACACACCGTTGGCCACACTCCCTCCATGTATAAAACAAAACATACTATTCAGAGATCCGTTGAGAGCCTGGGCCAAGCTTTGCAAAACATGGGGGATGGAGTTTACATTTAGCAAATACCTGCCGCTCCAAGGAAACCCCAGTTTTATCCCAGGGTACACTACAGCTGTTTTTAAACATTGGGAACGCCAGGGATTGACCATGGTAGCACAATTGATTAACCCTACGACACAACAGATGCTCCCCTTCTCTGACCTTCAAACACAGTACACCCTCCCTGCCACGCACAGATTTGCTTATTTCCAAAGTAGGCACTATGTACAAAACCTCCTGACTGAGGGATTAGCTTCACTGGACATAACCATGATTGTCACTCTTTCTAACTAGCCTCTCAGGGAAAACACTCCATCTCCCCCATCTATAAGCTAATAGTTACATATCACGAATCACAAACAATGCAGGACATCATTGCTAAATAGCAAGGACAGAGGATCCCTGAGGTCACAAAAGCACACATCATACATAGTATATCAGCAGTCAGAGCAGCCACTCTGTCCGTGGGTCTGCGAGAAACGCAAATAAAAATTTTACATCAAGCATCCATAACACCTAGAATCCGATCCAAATGGGTTCAGGACGCAGTAAACAAATGCTCTAAGTGCTCGGCCCCTACTCCAGACTTGGTACACCTGGTCTGGGACTGCCCTAAGATGCAGAGATTTTGGGGCAAGGTCAGATTCTGGTTGTCAAAATACTCACAACTGACATAACATTAACTGCAGCTAACACACTCTTCTTTCAGGACATCTCCCTACCTCTTAACCACCAAAAGTTCTTTAACATAGTAGTGTTGATGGCTAGGAAACTAATCCTACAATACTGGGCCAAGAATAGGGAACCTCCTTTCAAAAAACTAACTCACGCACTATATCAGCAGTTCCTGGCAGAACATGCAGACACACAAAGTAACCGCAACGCTAGAATTAAGTCATTCATGAACAAGTGGGACCCATACATACTGTACTTGCCGAGGGGCCTAAGGAAAAAATTATTATGTCCCTTTCAACACTCTGTGTTCATGCTAAATGAAAACTTACGTGGACGCTGGTGAATACCGGAGTCTGACTCCGACTCTTAACCGACCATGACTGACTTACTAGAGGGACCATTAACTAAATGAGGAGAACCGTGAATTGAGATCACAGCCATCCGCCGAAGCAGAAGCTTGAACGCAATTGTATTTATATAGCACAGGTACTTATATTGTTTTATGTTAACTGTTGGCACTACTGCATCTAATTATATGCTTGACCAAGGTCTCTCTACATTGCCGACCTATATGGAGGGCCTGAACACGCACAAACACATTTGGCGCAAGACGAAACTTACATAAGTGTTAATGAAGAATTCACTACTGTGCGGTCAGTGCCCCAGAGTAAATTCCTAATGCACCCTGATTGGTATGACACTACAACGTCCCTAGCCTTATTGATGCTGGTTGCCGTTGCTTATTTGTTGTTCTGTTTTTTGTTGTTTTGCTGTTTTGTTTTGTTTATTTAAATGTTTTAAGTATATATGGGGCTTGGCCGCTTCACATGGATTAAGAAAAGACTTTATGAACTCGAAACAGACTCAACCACGTTGAAAAGACCATATCATACACCAGTGGCGTCACTAGGGTTGGTGTCACCCGGTGCGGTAAGTCATGGTGTCACCCCCCCCCCCAGAAAGCAGACACACACAAAAACACAGGCAAACACACATACAAACACTCAGACACACTTAAAAACATACTCAGATGCACACACAAACACTCGGAAACACACTCAGACACGCACACAAAAACACACACACAAAAACACTGAGACACACAAAAATTTAGACACACACATACTAAATATGTAAACTGCACTGCATTAATTATGAAGCTCATGCCTAGAGCTGCTCCCTGGCTCAGCAGAACATCAAATGAAAGATAAACAGAGCACTCTAAAATAAATCACTGAAGAAAAGGTTTAGGCGCACAAACTATGAAAATTCTGCTCTCTGACTCTGTTCCAAGTCTGCCAGTGCACAGCCCTGGGCCGCATGTCACTGAGCAGTGAGCACAGATAGGCAGGCAGGTTTAGGCTAGCAGCGCAACTTTGCAAGCCCCACGGCACACCCACAACATTCATAGTGAAATTGGGCAGGGGAGGAGCAAAGTACAAACAAGCAAAAGCAGCCGGGAAAACTATTTGCTGAAATTGCAGCACTGGCTCAAGGGGCAAAAAAATTGTGTGTCTACAACTTCCCCAGTCCCACTAATGTTCACAAATGCCAGCCTCTAATAAAATAATCTATGCATCTCAACATTGTATTTCTTTGAATTTCAATAAAATTTAAAAAAAAAAAAAAAAAAAATGCCTTATGATGATTGTTATTGTGTACTACTATGTGGTGCTGTTCAAGTTCCCCTAAGAAAAATTTCAAAAATAAAGTTATTAAAAAAAAAAAAATTAACGGAAAAAAATAATAACAAATTAAAAAAATCCTAACACTACGATAAATTAAAAAAATTACTTTCCAAAAAATAAAAAACTCTAAGATTACAAAAAATAATAAACAAAATTATCCAAAATAATAACAATTAAACCTAATCTAATACCCCTATAAAAACAAAAAAGCCCCCCAAAAAAACACCCCCTAACCTAACAATAAACTACCAATAGCACTTAAAAGGGCCTTTTATAGGGCATTGCCCTGAAGCAATCAGCTCTTTTACCTTAAAAAATTACAAAGTAAAACTTCCCACCCAACCAACTGTGCAAAATAAAAAATCTAAGTCTAAGAAAAACCCTAAGCTACCCATTGCCCCTAAAGGGGCATTTGTATGGGCATTGCCCTTAAAAGAGCAATCAGCTCTATTGTGCCCAAAGCCCTAATCTAAACCCCCCCCCAAAAAAAAAAAAAAACTAACACTAACCCCAGGAAATCTACTCACAGTTCCTGAAGTCCTGACATCCATCTTCATCCAGGCAGCGAGAAGTCTTTATTCATCGTAAGAGCATCTTCTATCTTCATCCCAGTGTCACGGAGCTGTGGAGGCCCAGTGCATTGTTGGCGGCAGCGCGGACATCCAGCGTGGAGGATCCTCTTCATACGATCACCGCCATACACTGAAGATTGAATACAAGGTACCAGTTAAAAATGGGGTACCTTGCATTCCTATTGGCTGACATTTTCAAATCAGAGCTACTGAAATCCTATTGGCTTTCTCTCCATTGATGTCTATGGGGGAAAGCGGGTATGAGCACCTCAACCCAGGCCTTGGGTTTTCTGCGGTATGGAGCTTATCGCACCATACCGCACTACAAGAGAAGGTTTTTCAGTAACTTGTAATGGCAGCACTATGGAAAGTGTGAGAACGCTCATTTTTAAAAAATTATTTACGTACCCAGTATAGCGCAAAACTTGTAAGCTTGGCGAATGTTAAATAAGGGCAATTATTATGTAAGGGAATTTCATTTGTTACAGAGTTGAGTAATAGGCTTCCTTGAACAACAATGTCTTTAGGGAGTGTTTAAAGGAGGACAGATGAGGGGAAAGTCTTACAGCTTGAGGAAGTGTGTTCCAGTGGGTTGGTTCTGCATGAGAGAAGTACTGAAGTCTAGCTTGTCTAGCTTTCGAAGAGGTGAGGATAGAAGATGCAAGGAGAGGGTCACTGTTGGACCATAAGGGATGGGCAGGAGTATATTTGTTGATTAGTGAGGACAGGTAGTGGGGAGCAGCACTGATAAGTGCTTTGTAGGTCAGGGTAAGAATTTTGAATTTAATTCTGCTGTGAATGGGGAGCCAGTGAAGGGACTCCAAGAGAGGTGCAGCAAATACAGAATGTCAGGAAAGGTAAATTAGCCTGGCAGAGGCACTTAGGATGGATTGAAGGGGGAAGAGGCAGGGAAGAGGAACGCCAGTTACTAGGTTATTGCAGTATTCAAGTCTGGAATGGATTAGTTGCTTAGTGGTATCAGCGTTTACAAACAGAAACATTTTGGAGCTATTGTGTAGGTGGTTGTGGCAGGATGAAGAGAGCAATTGGATGTGGGGGATGAAGGACAAATTAAAGTGAAGTGTAACTCTGAGGCAATGGACTTGGGGTGATGGGGAGATAGTGATGCTGCCAACAGTGACAGAGAAGTCAGAAATCGGAGTAGAGCTGGGGGATAGGGTGGATTAGAAGGAGTTAAGTATTGGATATGTTAAACTTAAGGTGGTGAGAGACCATCCCAGAAGAAATGCCAACTAAACAGTTTATGACATGAGCAAGAACAGAGGGAGGGAGAAGGGGTGGAGAGGTAGATCTGAGTGTCATCAGCATAGATGTGAAATTTAAAGCCATAGCTTTTTATAAGTTTACCCAGTGAAGTATAAATTGAGAAGAGTAGAGGACCCAGGACAGATCCTTGAGGTACTCCACCCAACATTGAATTCTACCAAAAGACAAATAGGAATACAATAATTCCTATGTAATAAAGAAAGGGAATTCACCACTCTTTTAAAGTTTCAAAATTTTAGATTCAAGGGCACATTCTCCACCCCAGATAGCCATACTTCACAGCAATTGTCATACATACAGGAAAGCACATCCAAACTCAATCAAAATCACACTAGAAAAACAAATAGTGAAACAAACAAACACATAATGTCCCAGGTACTTAGAGATACAGACAGTCACGCTTCGGTGTATAACCGCTCAGGAGACAGACCCTTGGGGCAGTGGTAGGGAATTGGAGACACTGACCCCTGACCTGGAGAAGAGTATCCTGGACATGGATAGTTGAGATTCTGTGATTCATAGTTGCAAGGAGTTATTGCAGGGTTCATGAAGTGTAAAATATATGTATGTAATATACTCTGGCTTCAAAGGAAACAGATAATAGATACTGTGACTCATAGTTGCTAGGAGTTGCTGCAAGACTTATGAAGTGTAAAACATAACAATGCAAGATATTCAGGCTTTAAAGGGAACAGTTAAAAGATACTGAGATTTGTAGTTGCTTGGAGTTATTGCAGAGCTCACAGTACACAATATTAGTTGGAGCTGTATGCCAGACTAAGAGGCAGAGCAGCACAGGTGATAGGCAAGTTGAAAGTTAAAGCATTAAATACTGTTGTGGTAATATTAAAGAATCACAGGAAAGAAGTTTGTTTAACTGGAACACATAAATGCAGAGTTCTGAATAAATATAGTTGCAGGAGGATATTTGAGCAATGACAATTTGTAGCAGTGAATAGTTATAACGTTCAGATTGTGATTCAGTTGTAGCAAAATACAGACTTGTAATTTAAATTGAGTTCAGAATTAGCAAAGTAGCAGTGTCCAGGAAACAATGCAGGAAATATATGGTTACTTGTGATTTAGTAGAATTCAGACATTCAAGTCAAAATAAACCTTTATGATTAAGAAAGAGCATGCAGTTTTAAGACACTTTCCAATTTACTTCCATTATCAAATTTTGCACAGTCTTTTTGTGTAAACACTTTCTGGGGTACAAGATCCTACTGAGCATGTGCACAAGCTTACAGGGTATACGTATACTAGTCTTTGATTGGCTAATGTCTTTCACATGGTACAGGGAGCTGGAAAATGGGAGAAAAAATAAATTTGTCAGAAAAAAAATCTACTGCTTATTTGAAATCCAGAGTAAGTGTTATTACGTTGTCTTTTTATTATTGTTACATCACTTGTTATGGGGAATTACCTATATCCGAAAAATGATGTTATCAAATTATAAGAAGAATTAATTTGATACAGGAATTGTATATAAAATCATCTTGGATCTGATATTTTAATTAAACAAACTCAAATGCTTTAAAAGGAGCATTTGGCTAACATTTACCACACCTCCATGACTCATAAGATGTCACATATCTTCGATCATATGTTGTCCAATAGTTAACTTTCCAGAGGAAGTCACCTGGGGTGTTTGTCAACACAAAAAGAGACATTTTGTCCCTACTCAAAAGAGTGGAGTCCCTCACTAAGATTTGTCTAAGATTTTGTTTATACTTTGGTGAATGGAATTACAAACAAATCGGCCCTCACTCACATGTTAATGAGATGCCTGCGGGTCTAAGTGACCAAAAATCAGATTACTCCCATAAGCAAAAGACAATCAGCTAGATTACGAGTTTTCAGCACTATAGAGAAATTAACGAGCGCCACAAAAGCGTTGTTAATTCACCTCCCTATAGCGCTGCTATTATAAGTTTGAAAAAAAAACAGCTTGCGTGGGCAATATGGTAGTGTTGAGCTCCATACCTCACCCAAATACAAGCAGTGTTTTGACGTGCTCGTGCACGATTTCCCCATAGTCATCAATGGGGAGAGCCGGCAAAAATAAGCCTAACACCTGAGATCGCGGAAATAAAAGCTCCGTAACCCAGCTCCATTGAAGTCTATGGTGAAAGAAAAATTTATGTTTAAACCTAACACCCTAACATAAAAACCACGTCTAAACACCCCTAATCTGCCTCCCCCGACATCGCTGCAACCTACATAATGTTATTAACACCAAATCTTCTGCCCCTAACATCGCAGCCACCTACATATTGTTATTAACCCCTAATCTGCCGCTCCCGATATTGCTGCCACCTAAATACACTTATTAACCCCTAATCTGCTGCCCCTTACATCGCTGCCACCTAAATACACTTAATAACACCTAATTTGCCGCTCCCGATATCGCCGCCACCTACATTACAGTTATTAATCCCTAATCTGCCGCCCCCAATGTCGCCGCCACTATACTAAAGTTATTAACCCCTAAACCTCTGGCCTCCCATATCACTATCACTAAATTAATATATTAACCCCTAAACTTAACCCTAACCCTAACGTAACCCTAAGCCTAAGTCTAACCCTAACCCCCCTATTTTAAATTTAATTAAAATAAATGTAAATTAAACTTACAATTATTACCTAAATAATTCCTATTTAAAACTAAATAATTACCTGTAAAAAAAAACCTAAGCTAGCTACAATATAACTAATAGTTATATTGTAGCTATCTTAGGTTTTATTTTTATTTCAAAGGTAAGTTTGTATTTATTTTAGCTAGGTAGACTAGTTAGTAAATAGTTATTAACTATTTAATAACTACCTAGTTAAAATAAATACAGTTACCTGTAAAATAAAACCTGACCCGTCTTACACTAAAACCTAACATTACAATAAAATAAAATAAATTAAATTAATAAAATACAATTATCTACATTACAAAAAAATAAAAAATAAATTACTCAAAATAAAAAACAAAATTATCAAAAATAAAAATGAATTACTCCTAATCTAATAGCCCTATCAAATTAAAAAAGCCCCCCCAAAATAAAAAAAAACCCTAGCCTACACTAAACTACCAATGGCCCTTAGAAGGGCCTTTTGTTGGTGTATTGCCTCAAAGAAATCAGCTCTTTTACCTGTAAAAAAAAATACAAACAACCCCCCAACAGTAAAACCCACCACCCACACAACCAAACCCCCCAAATAAAATTATATCTAAATAAACCTAAGCTAACCATTGCCCTGAAAAGGGCATTTGGATGGGCATTGCCCTTAAAAGGGCATTTAGCTCTTTTATATTGCCCAAACCCTAAGCTAAAAATAAAACTCACCCAATATACCCTTAAAAAAACCTAACACTAACCCCCGAAGATCCACTTACAGTTTTCGAAGACCGGACATCTATTCTCATCCAGGCGGCAGAAGTCTTCATCCAAGCAGGCAGATGTCTTCATCCAGACGGCATCTAACATTACAAACCCCCACCCCCAAACCCACAAAATAAAAAAAACTAACTAAAAAAAACCTGTTGAAAACTTAAATATTGGTTCTTCATTATCATTTTCTGATGCTTGTACACTTGCTACACTCAATGAATTACATAGTGAATATCAGAATTGCACAGTGAGAAAAATATTTAGACCAAAAAAGGTAAAATCTGATTTCTACCCGATTCAACACAGAGGTGCTATTCTCAATGATTTCCAAAAAGTGGTACAAGACAATATTTTGACTTTGGAGGCTGAGACTGGCGGCAATGCTGCTACCCCTAATCTTATATTTAAACAACAGTTGGCAATTAAGTCATTACAGAACAATCACGACATTGTGATAAAAAACATCAGACAAGGGTGGCAGCATTGTTGTCATGGATAAAAGCTTCTATTTCCAAGAAGCTTATAGACCGCTTTCTGATGGCAACACCTATAGAAAATTACCTTCGAATCCTACTCTAATTTTTAAGAAAGAATTAACACAGTTGATTCAAGAGGGTATCTCTCTGGGTGTTTTCACCACTAATGACCTTGATACTCTTATCCCTCCATTTCCTGTCACTCCCATCTTCTATCATGTACCTAAAGTACATAAGAGTATGGAGTGCCCTCCGGGTAGACCAATAGTCTCTATAATTGGATTCCTTTTTGAACATTTGGGAGCATAGATGGATGCCATCTTACAACCCATAGCAAAGGGACAGTTGAGCTACCTGGAGGACAGAACTCACCTACTCAATAAACTAGAGGATGTGGAGTGGCAGGAACATTATACATGGCTAGTAATTGACGTTTCTTCCCTATACACTTGTATTCCCCAAGCATTGGGGGTTCAAACTGTGGAATCATTCTTGACAGGAGAACTGGGATTGGATAATATCTCCAAACATTACATTGGAGATATTTTGAGATATCTTTTATCCCACAACTTTTTTATGTTTAATAATGAGTTTTTCTAGCAAATATGTGGCACGGCGATGGGGGCAAAATTTGCCCCATCATTTGCCAACTTGTTTGTTGTTTACAAGGAACCCTGCTGGCTTATAAATAAGGGCAATTATAGATGTGGTAGCAGAAATTGTAACACATGTGCTACTATCTTGAGAGGTAACTATTTTAATTCGAGTATCACCAATCAAAAAGTTGAAATCCAATTTTATGCCAATTGTGGAGCCCAATGGGTGGTGTATTTGCTCACGTGCAACGTGTGTCACTGTCAATATACAGGTCAAACTTCTAGGGAGTTTAGGGAAAGAGTTGGGGAACACATCAGCGATGTGAAAAATTATGTTAAAGAGTCAGCAGTAGCAAATCATTTTAATGGCATACATTTTACTAATGTAGCTGATTTCTCAGCACAAATTATAGATCTAGCTAGAGTTCCAATCAGAGGAGGCAATAAAAATAAAATCTTGGATAAAAAAAGAGCTATTCTGGATTTTAAAATTACAAACTAGAGTCCCTTTAGGCATGACTAGGGAATTTGATAATAGTTATTTTATTGATAGCTAATTCCCGTTTTGCCTCCTCTCTCAGCGAGCATTGTATGCCATTATCATTAATATTGCACTTTAATAACACACTCTTCATTAAAATCCATCAGAAGCTTTAAAATTATGAATCATTTATATATTTATATATTCTCTGATGGCCAGTTGTTATTTACATCTAAGCCCCTGTTCTAAAAAACCTTAGATTCATTCTCTCCTGTAATACCTAGGTATGCTACTCCAACTAAAGCACAATTTTGTCACATGGCTTTAATACACATTAATTGTTTAAATGTACAAACTCCCTAATATTTGATTAATTCATAGGTTGTTTTGTCCATCAATTGCCTCCCAGTTAGTAGTTTTATGGCATTACTATGTTTTATCTCTCCAATGCTATCAGATATCTTGTTTTTAACTACTGTTGTTCTTAATTAAATGTTGTTATGCAAAGGGTTAAACTAATTTGTACTTAGGTATAAATAGGTTACTATTTTTAGTTCACCTTAGTCTATGAATAAGCGCCACTAGGGGGCGCGAAACGCGTCAGACTGCCTACTTACTAGTGTCTGCTCTCTGTCTGGGATCACTGCCTGTTTTATTTTGTTCCTAATAAAGGTATGTTTTTATTTTTAACCTAACCTGCAGTGCCTGCTTCCATTTTTCACACTTAAAAAAAAACTAATCTACCCAATGCTCTGAAAAGGGCATTTGTATGGGCATTGCCCTTAAAAGGGTGTTCAGCTCTTTTTCGGCCTATTAAACCCCTTATATAAAAAAAACACACCCAAAAAAACAATAAAAATCCTAACACCAACCTCAAAATCGGTACTCACAGTTGCTGAAGACTGGCGAAAGATTTTCATCCCAGTGGCGAAGCATATTCATCCACACCGCTCCATCTTCATCCATCATGGGACCGGCATCTTCTTCATCCCTGCGGAGGTGGAGCGGTCAATGCGCAGAGGTCAAGGCGGAGGTCTGACATGGAGGTCCTCTTCATGCGATCGTCCACCGCACACTGAGGATTTAATGCAAGGTACCCCTTTTATATTGGGAGTACCGTTGCATTCCTATTGGCTGAAGAATTTAAATTAGCCATTAGGAATTAGAGCTGCTTAAATCCTATTGGCTGTTTTTTTTTACGGGGTATTAAAATAGGAATACATTTTATTATTTTGGATAATTTAGTTTGTTATTTTTTGTAATGTTTTTTTTTTATTTTTCGGGTGTTTTTTTTTTTTAGATTAGGCATTTTTTATTGTTAATGGTCCGACAAAGAGCTGAATACCCTTTTGAGGGCAATGCCCATACAAATACCCTTTTTGGGGCAATGGCTAGATTAGGTTTATTTTTATTTTGTGGGTTTCGGGGTGGGGGTTTGTAATGTTAGCAGTGTTTGTTTTTCTTTTTTGCAAAAGAGCTGTTAACTTTTGGGCAATGCCCTACAAAAGGCCATTTTAAGGGCCTTTGGTAGTTTATTATAGAGTCAGCCAATAGGATGAGAGCTACTGAAATTCTATTGGCTGATTTGAATAGCCAATAGAATTTCAGTAGCTCTCATCCTATTGGCTGATTTGAATGTCAAGAATCAAATCAGCCAATAGGAATGCAAGGGACGCCATTTTGAAAATGCTCCCTTGCATTGAAGATCCAGTGTACGGCGGTGACTGTTTGAAGAGGACGCTCTGCCCCGGATGTCTTCAAGGATGGATCCGCTCCACACCACCTGGATGAAGATAGAAGATGCCGCCTGGACGAAGACTTCTCACCGCCTGGATGAAGACTTCTCGCCGCCTGGATGAAGACTTCTCGCCGCCTGGATGAGGATGGATGTCTGGACTTCAAAAACTGTGAGTGGATCTTTGGGGGTTTGTGTTAGATTTTTAAAAAAAATCTTTTTGAGTGTTTTTTTTTTTTAGATTAGGGTTTGGGCTTTTTTAAAAGAGCTGAATGCCTTTTTCAGGGCAATGTAAAAAGAGCGGAATGCCCTATTAAGAGCAATGCCCATACAAATGCCCTTTTTGGAGCAATGGGTAGCTTAGGTTTTTGTTAATAAGTTTAGGTAGTGTTGGCAATAGAGGTGTGTGGTTTAGGGGTTATTAGGTTTAGTTAGTGTCGGCGATGTCAGGGAATGGCGGTTTAGGGGTTAATAGCTTTATTAGTGATTTAGCTAGTGTCGGCTATGTAGGAGGGTGCAGTTTAGGGGTTATTAGGTTAAGGTAGTGCTGGCGATGTGGGGAATGGCAGTTTAGGGGTTAATAGCTTTATCTAGTGTCAGTGGTGTGGGTGGCGGCAGCGGTTTTAGATAATTTTGTTTCGGCAATCGCCGGCAAATTAGTTATGTTAAATTAAATATTTTTTTCAGATTCTTTCGTTTTATCGGAGCCATTCTTTATTCATATGCATTATTCTATTCTAAACGTCAGAATAAAATAATGCATATGAATAAAGAATGGATCTGAAAGAACGAATGGATCCGAAAAAATGATTAACTTAACTTAAGTAATTTGCCGAAACGAATTAAAAAAAAAACGTAACTAAACTAATTTGCCGAAACGAAATTATTTTTTTAACTAATTAAAACGAAACAACATTTTTTTTTTAGCTACGCACATGTCTAATTTTAACCTGCTGTCTATTGTTATACATCTCTAAGGCTTTTTTCGGTTATAAAGACAGCAGCCTCAATATAAGGTTTTATTTTTGATACTTATTGTATATATATATATATATATACCGTATTGTGCAGAGTATAGGCCGCACCCGCTTATAAGCCGCACCCTTAAAGTTTGGTGCCATTTTACAGAAAATTAAATTCCTCCTCCTCTCCCTGCAAAATTCTCCAGGCACCATGACCATGCTCCACTGTCAGCTTGAGCCATCTCCAAAAAAAACTAAAAGTGTATATTTATAAATTATGTCTATATATGTGCAAAGTGGACTGTGTTTAATGTTAATTGGATCCAATTGATGCTTAAACATCTGTCAGATGCTTCCTGCTCACAGTAATGTCTCTATTTAGTCCTAAACTCAGGAGGGTTATATTGAGGACCGTGAGTATGGGTAAGTCAGGTTATGCACTCGGTGTTCAGGGAGAATGTATGTACAAGTTATGGGAAGTACCTTGTCATCCAAAGCTTCCACTTCTGAGCCATTCTCTAACCGTATGTACTCCGCACTTTCCAGAACAGACCGCCGCTACTCCTTGTGCCAATCCTCTGCTTCCCACGTCATCGTAATAGATAGTTCCAGTCATGCCCCTTGGAGCAATCCATTTCTGCCAATAGGTCTATTGAACAACAGGAACCAACCTCCAGAAAATTTAAACAGTGGTCCCAGTAACAAAAAAATGAAGAGGATCCTGGGTCTATATGATGTTTTTACTGAAGATAAATAAAGTTCACCTTTTAACTTTAACACCTGGGATCCTCTTCATTTTTTGCTATCTCCAAGTCTGCCCACCTGCTGCCCAGCCCCAGACGCCCAGAGCGGCTCCCATTGTTTCGCTCCTTACTACTGCGTCCTACTCCCCTCCTGTCTGCTCCGCTCCAGCCGTCCATAGCACACACGCTGCTGCAAAAACGGCAAATAATATCCGATTATAGGCAGCATCTGATTATAGGCTGCATCCCTAATTTAAAGATTTACATTTGGGGAAAAAAGTTCGGCCTATACTCGAGACAATACGGTATATATATATATATATATATATATATATATATATATATATATATATAAACAAAAAGGGTACAGGACAAATGGCTACTATAAATGTGTCTTTTTCCAAAAACAATTTTATCAAACTTTAGAAAACATTAATGTTATGCTAGATTATAATTTTAATGTGGTGCAGACCCTATAAAAAATTATTCTTCAACAAACTACAAGAGGAGAACAAGGACCATCAAAAATTTCTTAAGGCCCTGTATAGATAGGGAATCAAGCACTCGTTTTTTATAAAAAATAGCTCAAAAGTGTAGCTAAATTAAGCAATTGGAATGAATCTCTGACCAGTACAATCACTGAGAACAAAAAATAATTTATTAATAGTACGGAAAGAAGTAAATCCTAACTGTCTAAACATAGCAATAGGCCAGTTGTGTGCTGGCCTTGGGTATATGTTAGCAACACAAAGTAAAGTATGTTGAACAAACAATATAGTACATGTGGCCAATTAAAACCCTGAAGATGTGCACATCATAATCATAATATTGGCAAAAATACAATCCAAAGACACCTAGTACACTGCTACACCCAAGCTGTACACGGTACCCAAGTCAATGCAAGGGATAATTACCGGACAGGTAAATTTTTAGGGATCTAAGTAGTGATAGGTGCTTTGTAAAGATTTCAGGAACAACAATAATGGCAGTATAGCAACAATTACAAAGAATTGGGCGCCAGATATCTCATATTAAAAAATTGGCAAGCAAACCGCCCACCAACAATTAATAACCTAACATACTTACTCCATTCTCAATATATAATAGAACAGACGGACAATGTTAACAATGGACCCCAGCAACAACTTAGCTTTGCAAAAAAATGGTTAGACTTTATTCAAAAATACAGGCACACTATATAAAAACTAATTAGAAGTGTTCCTTTTTTTTTTTTCTCCCTCTTCCCCCCCGCACCACCCTCACTCTGTTCAATAACTCATTCAACTCTTCTTCCCTTATCTCTTTTTCTTTGCTTCTTTTTCTTTTTTTTTCTTCCTTTTCTTCTTTGCAAGATTTTTTGATATTAAGTTAGGTCATGTGTTTATTGATAACTGGAGGGCAAATAACTACACAAAATGTTAGTTAAATTTGGAAAATATAACAGGAGACGTCCTAGCACATACTGAGGGCATAAAAGATGTTGTATAGGTGCAGAATTGTTTCATACTGTACAATATTGGCCTTTGCAATGATGATACATAAAATAGGTGCTAGGAACTCTATATATTGCTGTGTTCTGCAATCTTTGATGTAATAATCAATCAATTTTCTGTTGTTGTCAAAGAACACTCTGTATTAATTTGTAACAGATTGTTAATGTTTCCCTTTTGAATATCCCTCAATAAAAATGATTAGACGAAAAACAATTACAAAGAATTACATACAAGTATGAAGAATAGCTATTGCAATGGTTATTAGCAATAAGATAGATAGTGAGTTACATGCAAGTATGAAGAATAACTATTGCAATGGTTATTAGCAATAAGATAGATAGTGGAACATAGTAATACATCCTCCATAATGAATTGCCTCAGTACAGCAGTTACATAGAGACACAGCAGTTTACATAGAGATGCCTGCATATATTGAGATAAAATTCTCACAAGAGTGTATTGCTGAAGAAAACAACCAAATCACACCAGGATGATTTTCCACATATAGCGGTATTGTCTTCAGCCAGACTTTAGCAAAATGGGATAAGTGCTGCCAAAGCTGCATGCGTGTTAGTAAAGCATAGTACTTCTTATTGCTGAAGATGTTGTGTGAAAGCAGCAAACAAGCCAAATGAGCAGTGGGAGTCAGTCCAGACTAACCCCCCATATTGCAAGTGAAAGCAGCTATATTCCTGTGTTAAACCATAAGCATGCACTTATCTGATTCTGGAGGTGTCCACAATTGAGGTCCGCTGTTTGTTACCGGTTGCCTCCTGAAATACTGCCTTGTAATTGAGTCCCATGAAACAGTTTGCTGAGCCAGTTGAATGCTGCACGCTGAGACTGCAGCGTGGTAGGACTGTGTGCTTACTTCCTGGTTGGTCACATGTGCGTCTGTTGGTCACATGTGCGTCATTTGGCATTGTGGGTGAAACGATCAGGATCGTAGGCATTGGATCATTCCGCCCTGAGGAAGCCCCGCCTGTCATTTGGCATTGTGGGTGAAACGATCAGGATCGTAGGCATTGGATCACAGACGCACATGTGACCAACCAGGAAGTAAGCACACAGTCTTACCACGCTGCAGTCTCAGCGTGCAGCATTCAACTGGCTCAGCAAACTGTTTCATGGGACTCAATTACAAGGCAGTATTTCAGGAGGCAACTGGTAACAAACAACGGACCTCAATTGTGGACACCTCCAGAATCAGATAAGTGCATGCTTATGGTTTAACACAGGAATATAGCTGCTTTCACTTGCAATATGGGGGGTTAGCCTGGACTGACTCCCACTGCTCATTTGGCTTGTTTGCTGCTTTCACACAACATCTTCAGCAATAAGAAGTACTATGCTTTACTAACACGCATGCAGCTTTGGCAGCACTTATCCCATTTTGCTAAAGTCTGGCTGAAGACAATACCGCTATATGTGGAAAATCATCCTGGTGTGATTTGGTTGTTTTCTTCAGCAATACACTCTTGTGAGAATTTTATCTCAATATATGCAGGCATCTCTATGTAAACTGCTGTGTCTCTATGTAACTGCTGTACTGAGGCAATTCATTATGGAGGATGTATTACTATGTTCCACTATCTATCTTATTGCTAATAACCATTGCAATAGTTATTCTTCATACTTGCATGTAACTCACTATCTATCTTATTGCTAATAACCATTGCAATAGCTATTCTTCATACTTGTATGTAATTCTTTGTAATTGTTGCTATACTGCCATTATTGTTGTTCCTGAAATCTTTACAAAGCACCTATCACTTCTTAGATCCCTAAAAATTTACCTGTCCGGTAATTATCCCTTGTATTGACTTGGGTACCGTGTACAGCTTGGGTGTAGCAGTGTACTAGGTGTCTTTGGATTGTATTTTTGCCAATATTATGATTATGATGTGCACATCTTCAGGGTTTTAATTGGCCACATGTACTATATTGTTTGTTCAACATACTTTACTTTGTGTTGCTAACATATACCCGAGGCCAGCACACAACTGGCCTATTGCTATGTTTAGACAGTTAGGATTTACTTCTTTCTGTACTATTAATAAATTATTTTTTGTTCTCAGTGATTGTACTGGTCAGAGATTCATTTCAATTGTTTAATTTAGCTACACTTTTGAGCTATTTTTTATAAAAAAAGAGTGCTTGATTCCCTATCTATACAGGGCCTTAAGAAATTTTTGATGGTCCTTGTTCTCCTCTTGTAGTTTGTTGAAGAATATATGTATATATATATATATATATATATATATATATATACATATAATTTTTGTAAAAATATAGCAAAAGAATTGGTCCTGGTGTTTTCATGAGTAGGTATCTCAAAAGTAATATTAACAGACCAAGACGCTGTGCCCAGACTTATGAGGAAGTTTTTAAAGAAAAGTATGGAAAACAGCACCAAAGAATATGTGGCTTATGGGGCACGGAACCCAGGATCTGCCTTATCCTGCAAGCACTCCAAGCAACAATAATGATTTGTTCCAGCCACCAATAATTAAAAGACCTTTATTTCTTCATTAATAGGGGTCTTAGACAAACATACGTTTCAGACCTACTATAGGTCCTTAGTCATGTATACATACATACATACATGACTAAGGACCTATAGTAGGTCTGAAACATTGTATGTTTGTCTAAGACCCCTATTAATGAAGAAATAAAGATCTTTTAATTATTGGTGGCTGGAACAAATCATTATTGTTGCTTATGAGGAAGTTTTGCCAGTTGTTTAAAATACAAGCTTCAGTGTATCACCCTCAGACAGATTGACTTGTAGAAATGTTTAACCGTACCCTCAAGGGAATGTTAAGTAAAGTTGTTAACAGGGATAGAAAAGATTGGGACACCTCACTTCCATATGTATTATTTGCAATTTGGGAGGTTCCCCAAAGTTCAACTGGTTTTTCCATATTTGAGTTATTGTATGGAAGATACCCCAGAGGCATGTTGGAAGTACTAAAGGAAAAGTGGGAGGAAAAGGGTGTGAAAGAGTCCAATGTAATACAGCACATAGAACAGGTAAAGGAGTGTATGGCTCATGCTATACCTCTGGTTCGGCAGCACATGGAGAAACTACAGGGCTCTTAGAAGCTGAATTATGACAGAAGTTCTACCATTAGGCTGTTTCAACCAGGGACCAGGGTGATGATTTTAGTGCCAACAGCAGAAAGCAAACTACTTGCACATTGGCAGGGCCCCTATGAAGTTATAGAAAAATAAAATTCTATAAACTACAAAATAGTATGTCAGATTGCCGCAAGAAAGAACAGGTTTTTCATGTAAATTTCTTAAACCATGGAGAGACAGAGAGTCCTTTGTAGTTGTGGAGAATAATACCAGGGGTCATTCTTTAACTCAAGACCAGTAAGTTAGAAATGGTACAGCGCTAACAACTGAGCAAGCAGAGAAAGCTAGAAATATGGTAGAATTAAATAAAGATGTGTTCTCAATTCAACCAGGTAGAACACAGGAAATTAGCCATGACATAATTACAGATCCAGCGGTTACAGTTAAGTTAAAGCTATAAATAATTCCAGAGGACAAAAGGGAAGCTGTTAGAGCAGAAGTGAAGCAGATGCTATAACTTGATGTTATAGAAGAGAGTCACAGTAACTTGTCTAGACCAATCTTTTTGGTGCCCAAACCAGATAGTTCTATTAGATTCTGCAATGATTGCAGGAAACTTAATAAGGTTTCAAACTTGATACATATCCTATGCCCGTGTTGATGAGTTGATGAAAGACTGACAAAGGCTAGATTTCTCTCTATAATAGATCTTACAAAAGGTTATTGGCAGATACTTCTAAGAAAGAGGCCCAGAGAGACAAAGGTATTTGCTACACCTGATGGCCTTGTCCAGTACAAGGTGATGCCCTTTGGTCTGGACTGGGAATCACATCTTCAGAAAGTGGAGGCAATATTTGATACATTTAGGAAAGCTGGATTAACTGCAAATCCTGCTAAATGTACTATTGGTTTGACAGAGGCTAAATACCTTAGGTATATTGAGGGGAGGGGAGGGGAGAGAATAGTGAAACTTCAGAAAAATAAAGTAGAAGCAAGTCAGAGCTGGCCTAGGCCTCTGTGGAAAAAAACAAAGAAGGGCCTTTCAGGGAAAGGTTGGTTATTATCAACACTTTATTCCCCACTGCCACTAGAGCTGCTCCGATCACTGACCTTAACAAAGCTAAAAGTCCAGATAAAGTTAAATAGAACAGTGAGGCAGAGAAATAATTTAAGGATTTGTGCTCTGCACTGTGTAACCGGCCAACCTTGTGGTACCTGACTTCAATAAAGAGTTTTTTCTGCAGACAGGTGCCTCTGAGGTTGGTTTGGCAGCTGTTCTCAATCTAGCACATAGACAAGGAAGAACACTCCATTCTTTATTTAAGCAGAAAATTGTTGCTCCTTGAACAATGCTTTGCAACTGTAGAGATAGAATGCCTAGTGATTAGTGCCTAGATTACGAGTGGAGCTCAAAATGGCACTATTGCAAGCTCAATATTTGTGCTCCACTTGGTAATTGCAGTGCACGCAAATAACAAGTTAAGCACAATGCAAATGCAACCTCACGTTCGCATTGCCTGGAAGCCTTGCTCTCATGAGATCACGCTTCCATAGGCTCCAATGGGAGTCTCGTTCTCAAGCCATAAGGCACGGCAAAATACCTAGCACAGTGCAGGGGGCAATTTGTGCAGCGTTGGGCAGCAAAATAAAAATGTATATGTATATACACATATTAACACACAAATATATATGTATATAAGCATATACAGTACATATATATTTATAGTAAAAACACAGTCTACTTTTCACCTCTATGTAAAGGCACTTTTAAAGACGTTTTTTTTAAATACCCCACATCCCCTCACTTTAACCCCTTATAACTGCTTTGTGCAGTGTTTTTAAAAAAATGCTTATATTTTTTATTTATGTAAAGGACTTGTACACTTTATTTTTGGGGCAATTGGGACAACTTTTTTTTATTAACCAGTGGTCTGACCTCTGGTTAATTGCACTAAGCACTAAGTGCTCCCGCGAGCTTGTGGGAGCATTAAACAACCACTTGCAAAGGCTGGTTATTTAACGTGCGCCCGTAACTGGGCAAATTTTCCCCTTTCAGGGGAAATAAGAATAATAAAATAAAATAGAATAATAAATAAAATAGTGCTCCACTTGTAATCTAGCCCTAAATGGGCAATGGAAATCCTTAAATATTTCTTCCTCGGCAGACGTTTCAGCCTAGTCACAGATCATGCCCCACTGAAGTGGATACATACTAATAAAGATAAGAACTCAAGAATCATAAGGTGGTTTTTGTCATTGCAACCTTTTAGCTTTGTGGTAAAGCTAAGGTAAGATTTATTGCATGGTAATGCTGATGCTCTTTATCGGGTGCATGGGCATACAGCAGTGGCCACGTCACCCAAGGGTGTTACACTGAGGAGGGGGATATGTGACAAGGTGAAATAAGGCATTTATGTCAGCAGGAGATTAGAAAGGTCAGAGTTTTCTCTGTAATGTATGGTTTAACTTCCTACTGCAGTTCACACGCCTGTCTCACATTTAATCAGTTTGGGGCTTTATAGGAAGGTCTGTGGTAAGCAGTCTCTATCTCATTAAGCAGGCAGCTACTAGGGAAGTAAACCTAGAGAACTGCTGCTTAGAGTTTTCAGAGAAAAACTGGTAAGAGAGACATATGTTTGTGATTTACAATATTTGCTGTGAAATGTTTATTTTACTGGTAACCAGATTAGCTGGCCAGTTTCCGGTTAGACAGGACTGTTTCACTCTTTAGTAAGCCTCCTAAAAGGAGTCAGTTTTTGTTTTATGTTTATGCTATTCTTGCTTTGGATTAAAGGGCAGTGCACCCTGATATTTTGTTGAATAAACCACTATTTTATATGAACTTTGCCATCCTGACTGTTTTGGAAATGTGTCCGGCCTGCTGCTTTGTCACTTTAACCCCTTAGTGACCAGAGCACTTTTCCATTTTCTGTCCGTTTGGGACCAAGGCTATTTTTACATTTCTGCAGTGTTTGTGTTTAGCTGTAATTTTCCTCTTACTCATTTACTGTACCCACACATATTATATACCGTTTTTCTCGCCATTAAATGGACTTTCTAAAGATACCATTATTTTCATCATATCTTATAATTTACTATAAAAAAAATATAAAATATGAGGAAAAAATGGAAAAAAACACACTTTTTCTAACTTTGACCCCCAAAATCTGTTACACATCTGCAACCACCAAAAAACACTCATGCTAAATAGTTTCCAAATTTTGTCCTGAGTTTAGAAATACCCAATGTTTACATGTTCTTTGCTTTTTTTTGCAAGTTATAGGGCAATAAATACAAGAAGCACTTTGCTATTTCCAAACCACTTTTTTTCAAACTTAGAGCTAGTTACATTGGAACACTGATATCTTCCAGGAATCCCTGAATATCCATTGACATGTATATATTTTTTTTTAGAAGACATCCCAAAGTATTGATCTAGGCCCATTTTGGTATATTTCATGCCACCATTTCACCGCCAAATGCGATCAAATAAAAAAAATTGTTCACTTTTTCACACATTTTGTTACAAACTTTAGGTTTCTCACTGAATTTATTTACAAACAGCTCGTGCAATTATGGCACAAATGGTTGTAAATGCTTCTCTGCAATCCCCTTTTTTCATAAATAGCAGACATATATGGATTTGGTGTTGCTTTTTGGTAATTAGAAGGCCGCTAAATGCCACTGCGCACCACACGTGTATTATGCCCAGCAATGAAGGGGTTAATTAGGGAGCATGTAGGGAGCTTGTAGGGTTAATTTTAGCTTTATTGTAGTGTAGTAGACAACCCTAAGTATTGATCTAGGCCCATTTTGGTATATTTCATGTCACCATTTCAACGCCAAATGCGATTAAATAAAAAAAAAAAGTAAAATTTTTCACAATTTTAGGTTTCTCACTGAAATCATTTACAAACAGCTTGTGCAATTATGGCACAAATGGTTGTAAATGCTTCTCTGGGATCCCCTTTGTTGAGAAATAGCAGACATATATGGCTTTGGCGTTGCTTTTTGGTAATTAGAAGGCCGCTAAATGCCGCTGCGCATCACACGTGTATTATGGCTAGCAGTGAAGGGGTTAATTAGGTAGCATGTAGGGAGCTTGCAGGGTTAATTTTAGCTTTAGTGTAGAGATCAGCCTCCCACCTGACACATTACACCCCCTGATCCCTCCCAAACAGCTCTCTTCCCTCCCCCACCCCACAATTGTCCCCGCCATGTTAAGTACTGGCAGAAAGTCTGCCAGTACTAAAAAAAAAAGCTATCCTTGATAAAACATAAATTAAAAAAAATGCATATTTACATATGCTGCTCTGGAGGATCCCCCCTTAGCCCCCAAGCTCCCTGATACCCCCCAAACAGCTCGTTACCCATCCCCCTCTAACTTATTAGTAGCCATCTTTGGTACTGGCAGCTGTCTGCCAGTACCCAGTTTATAGTAAAACCTTGTTTTATTATTATTTTAAAATAGTTTTCTGTAGTGTAGCTTGCCCCCCCCCAAAAGACAAACCCACCACCCCTCCCAGATCTCTTAGATCGATATAAATATATATATTTTTGGCAATCACTGCCACTTTTCCCCCATACATGTTCTGTAGTGTAGCGGTTCCCACCCGCTTCCTACCCCCCCCCCCCGCGGCGCGCACCCGGCGTTCCCGCCCACGATCCCGCCCCCCGCCACATCATACGGCCCATCGATGGCCGCCCACCCCGCCTCCCAGACTGGCTCCCACCCACCAACGAAACCGGCCATCGATGTCCGGTACAGAGAGGGCCACAGAGTGGCTCTCTCTGCATCGGATGGCCAAGGGGGGTTATTGCAGGATGCCTCGATGTTGAGGCATCACTGCAATAACCGGAAAGCAGCTGGAAGCGAGCAGGATCGCTTCCAGCTGCTTTCCAGACCAAGGACGTACGCCACACGTCCTCGGTCATTAAGTGTATTTTTTTAGAGGACGTGTGGCGTACGTCCTTGGTCGTTAAGGGGTTAACACACACACACTTTTTGAGAGTGCAGTCCATTTCTTTATTTTGTATGTGTTTATATTTGGATCTGAGTTGGTTTGATTGAAAGTGTGCATTTTGTGTCTGTAGGTTAGGGAATCAGGGTGGAAGAGACCTTGATGTGGTCCTGGGCTTAAACCCACTTGGTTATAATGCTATAACACACGCTTCCATTTTTCCTTTAATCTTTTTGTGTGGTTGCAATAGATTTCCAGGCTTTCTGTGTGTTGTGTTTATAATTTGTTTTGTAATTTTACCTCTGGGCTTGGCACCAAGGCTGGTCAGGGTTTAACTGCCCGAGTTGCTAAGAGCTGTACAGCTGTCTGTGAGAATCCAGGGCTGTGAGTTTTACAGTGACATAGGATGTGTGTCTAGTCCAGTTTGAGAGTGTATTTATACCATTACATAATGGTAGAAGTGAAAAAAAAAAAATGATGTTAGTGGAAAAAGTACATTATAATTATGCAGTATTATTCTGAAACTAAAGCTGATATTTAAGTATCATTTATTTCCATTTAGAAAGACTCCCACATACTTAAAAACCATCTCACCATAACAGGGCATTTAAGTGTGCATTTATTCTTTCAATCTCCCTTGTCCTGAACCGTAATAATACTGGCCATGTAGGTAAACTTATGGCTGGGTGGCATCCATGCGTAATGGAAATCTTTTGTTTTCTGTAATATACCACCAATCCACTGTTCCTCATAGCATTACATGCACAACAGCCTCCTCTCCAAAAATTGTAATTAGTTTTGAACACCTAGAGTACATTATAAAGTTACTGAGTTTGTATCAGAGATTAAAGGGACATAAACCCTACATTTTTTTTCTTTCATGATTCAGATAAAGCATTCATTTTTAAACAACTTTCAGATGTACTTCTATTTAAAATGTTGCTTTATTCTCTTGGCATCTTTTGTTGAAGGAGAAGCAATGCCCTACTTGGAGCTAGCTGAACACATTGTGTGGGCCAATGACAATGGAATATACAGTCATGGCCAAAAATATTGGCACCCTTCATTTCTGTCAGATAATGCACCATTTTGTTGTTATTTCACCTCCCTATAGCGCTGCTATTACAAGTTTTAAAAAAGCAGACTTGTGCGGGCGATATGGTGGCGTTGAGCTCCATACCGCACCGAAAACAAGCGCTGCTTTTACGTGCTTGTGCACGATTTCCCCATAGACATCAATGGGGAGAGCTGGCCAAAAAAAAGCTTAACACCTGCGATCGCAGAAAAAAAAGCTCCGTAACGCAGCCCCATTGATGTCTATGGGGAAAGAAAAAATTATGTTTAAACCTAACACCCTAACATAAAAACCACGTCTAAACACCTAATCTGCCACCCTTCCCGGCCAAAGTCATAGAGAAGTCCATCAATTCGCAACTTATTGACCACATTGAGGCCAACCACACCCTGGACCACTCCCAGACCGCCCTTCTCGCCGCCACAGATGACATCCGCGCCATGCTCGACCGAGGAGAAACTGCCGCCCTCATCCTCCTAGACCTCTCAGCAGCCTTTGACACTGTCGACCACAACACCCTCCGCACCCGCCTACACGACGCCGGCATACGCATACCCCCGCCCTTGTCAGCAGCCGGTTGGACTACGGCAACGCACTCCACACGTTCAAGGCCCTACACAACATCGGACCCGAATACATAAACCACCGCGTAAATTTCTACACCCCCGCCAGACAACTACGATAGGCAGACCAAGCACTCGCAGTCATCCCCCGCATCAGCAAAGCCACAGCGGTCGGAAGATCCTTCTCCCACATAGCAGCAAAGACATGGAACACCCTCCCGCTGCACCTCAGACAATCCACCTCCCTTATAAAGTTCAGAAAGGACCTCAAATCCTGGCTCTTCGACTGAACGCCCATCCCCTCCCCCCTTTCCTCCTATCTACTTTCCCTTAGCGCCTTGAGACCCTCACGGGTGATTAGTACGCGCTCTATAAGTACCAAATAGATAGATAGATAGACCCTTAACATCCCCGCCACCTACATTACACTTATTAACCCCTAATCTGCCACCCCAATGTCGCCGCCACTATACTAAAGTTATTAACCCCTAAACCTCTGGCCTCCCATATCACTAACACTACATAAATATATTAACCCTAATCATAACCCTAACACCCCCTAACTTAAATATAATTAAAATAAATCTAAATTAAACTTACAATTATTACCTAAATAATTCCTATTTAAAACTAAATACAAACTTACCTGTAAAAAAATGAAGCTTGCTACAAAATAACTAATTGTTGCATTGTAGCTATCTTAGGTTTTATTTTTATTTTACAGGTAAATTTGTATTTATTTTAACTAGGTAGACTAGTTAGTAAATAGTTATTAACTATTTACTAACAACCTAGTTAAAATAAATACAAATTTACCTGTAAAATAAAACCTAACCTGCCTTAAAATAAAACCTAACATTACAATAAAATAAAATAAATTAAATTAATTAAATACAATTATCTAAATTACAAAAACAATAAACACAAAATTACACAAAATAAAAAACAAAATTATCAAAAATAAAAACGAATTACACCTAATCTAATAGCCCTATCAAAATAAAAAAAACCTAGCCTACACTAAATAACCCCCCAACAGTAAAACCCACCACCCACACAACTAAACCCCCCAAATAAAAACCTATCTAAATAAACCTAAGCTAAACATTGCCTTGATAGATGAAGACAGAAGATGCCGTCTGGTTGAAGACTTCTGCCCGCTTGGATGAAGACTTCTGCCGGCTTTGAGGAGGACTTCTGCCCGCTTGGATGAAGACTTCTGCCGGCTTTAAGGAGGACTTCTGCCCACTTGGATGAAGACTTCTGCTGCCTGGATGAGGATGGATGTCCGGTCTTCGAAAACTGTAAGTGGATCGTCGGGGGTTAGTGTTAGGTTTTTTTAAGGGTTTATTGGGTGGGTTTTATTTTTAGATTAGGGTTTTGAGGAATGTAAAAGAGCTAAATGCCCTTTTAAGGGCAATGCAGATCCAAATGCCCTTTTCAGGGCAATGTTTAGCTTAGGTTTATTTAGATAGGTTTTTATTTGGGGGGTTTGGTTGTGTGGGTGGTGTGTTTTACTGTTGAGGGGTTGTTTGTATTTTTTTTTTTTTACAGGTAAAGGGCCATTGGTAGTTTAGTGTAGGCTAGGGTTTTTTTTTATTTTGGGGGGGGCTTTTTTATTTTGATAGGGCTATTAGATTAGGTGTAATTCATTTTTATTTTTGATAATTTTCTTTTTTATTTTGTTTTTTTTTGTAATTTAGATAATTGTATTTAATTAATTTAATTTATTTTATTGTAATGTTAGGTTTTATTGTAAGGCAGGTTAGGTTTTATTTTACAGGTAAATATGTATTTATTTTAACTAGGTAGTTAGTAAATAGTTAATAACTATTTCCTTACTAGTCTACATAGTTAAAATAAATACAAACTTACCTGTGAAATAAAAATAAAACCATTCGGCTAGATTACAAGTTTTGCGTTAAGGTGAAAAAGCAGTGTTATCAGGTTATAATGCTGCTTTTTCACTACCGCTGGTATTACGAATCTTGCAGGTTTAGGCGCACCACACACTTTTTTGGCCTTAACGCAAATCAACTTACGCAAGTCTTTTTTCAATGGGACTTCCATAGCGCCGGTATTACAAGCTTGTCCTGGGAGGCCAAAAAGTGAGCGGTACACCCTATCCCGCATTCTAAAGCTGTAGCATAAAACTCATAACTAAAGTGCTAAAAAGTACACTAACACCCATAAACTACCTATTAACCCCTAAACCGAGGCACTCCTGCATCGCAAACACTGAAATAACATTATGAACCCCTAATATGCTGCTCCGGACATCGCCACCACTATAATAAACATATTAACCCCTAAACCGCCGCACTAGTTAAATATTATTAACCCCTAATCTGCTGCCCCTAACATCGCCGACACCTACCTTAATTTATTAACCCCGAATCTGCCGCCCCCAATGTTGCCGCCTATATACTAAATTTATTAACCCCTAAACCTAACCCTAAGTCTAGCCCTAACACCCCCTACCTTTAATATAATTAAAATAAATCTAAATCAAACCTACTATTAATAACTAAATAATTCCTATTTAAAACTAAATACCTATAAAATAAACCCTAAGCTAGCTACAATATAACTAATAGTTACATTGTGGCTATCTTAGGGTTTATTTTTATTTTACAGGCAAGGTTATATTTATTTTAACTAGGTAAAATAGTTACTAAATAGTTATTAACTATTTAATAACTACCTAGCTAAAATAAATACAAATTTACCTGTAAAATAAAACCTAACCTGCCTTACACTAACACCTAACCTTACCCTACAATTAAATACATTACCAAAATTAAATACAATTAGCTAAATTACAAAACCCCCCACTAAATTACAGAAAATAAAAAACAAATTACATGATCTTTAAACTAATTTCACCTAATCTAATAGCCCTATCAAAATAAAAAAAGCCCGCCCAAAATAAAAAATACCCTAGTCTAAACTAAACTACCAATAGCCCTTAAAAGGGCCTTTTGCGGGGCATTGCCACAAAGAAATCAGCTCTTTTACCTGTAAAAAAAAAAATACAAACAACCTCTCCAACAGTAAAACCCACCACCCACACAACCAACCCCCCAAATAAAACCCTAACTAAAAAAAACCTAAGCTCCCCATTGCCCTGAAAAGGGCATTTGGATGGGCATTGCCTTTAAAAGGGCATTTAGCTATTTTGCAACCCAAACCCTAATCTAAAAATAAAACCCACCCAATACACCCTTAAAAAATCCTAACACTAACCTCCGAAGATCCACTTACAGTTTTGAAGAGCCGACATCCATCGTCAACGAGAGAAGTCTTCATCCAAGTGGCAAGATGTCCTCAACGAAGCCGGAAGAAGTGGTCCTCCAGATGGGCAGAAGTCTTCATCCAGACGGCATCTTCTATCTTCATCCATCTGGCGCAGAGCGGGTCCATCTTCAAGACATCCGATGCGGAGCATCATCTTCAATCGACAGCTATTTCTACAATGAAGGTTCCTTTAAATTACGTCATCCAAGATGGCGTCCCTTAGATTCCGATTGGCTGATAGAATTCTATCAGCCAATCGGAATTAAGGTTGAAAAAAATTGAGCTTCAATGCTATTGGTTGATCCAATCAGCCAATATGATTAAGGTTGCATTCTGTTGGCTGTTGTTAGATTTATTTTAATATAATTAAAATAAATCTAAATAAAACTTACTATTATTAGCTAAATAATTCCTATTTAAAACTAAATACTTACCTATAAAATAAACCCTAAGCTAGCTACAATATAACTAACATTTATTTATTTTAACTAGGTAGACTAGTTAGTCAATAGTTATTAACTATTTACTAACTATCTAGTTAAAATAAATATAAATTTACCTGTAAAATAAAACCTAACCTAAGTTACACTAACACCTAACTTTACACTAAAATTAAATAAATTACATTAATTAAATACAATTAACTAAATTACAAAAAAATAAACACTAAATTACACAAAATAAAAAAGAAATGATCAAATATTTAAACTAATTACACCTAATCTAATAGCCCTATCAAAATAAAAAAAGCCCCCCCCCAAATAAAAAAACCCTAGCCTACACTAAACTGCCAATGGCCGTTAAAAGGGCCTTTTGTGGGGCATTGCCCCAAAGAAATCAGCCCTTTTACCTGTAAAAATAAAAATACAAACAATCCCCAACAGTAAAACCCACCACCCACACAACCAACCCCTCCCAAAAAAAAAACTACCTAAAAAACCTAAGCTCCCCATTGCCTTGAAAAGGGCATTTGGAAGGGCATTTAGCTTTTTTTCTGTAAAAAACTTCATTCTTGAATAGCCAGCGAAAGAAGAGGATGCTCCACGCCGGATGTCTTGAAGATGGAGCCGCTCCGCGTCAGAAGGATGAAGACAGAAGATGCCGTCTGGATGAAGACTTCTGCCCGCCTTGAGGACCACTTCTTGCCTCTTGGATGAAGACTTCTCCCGGCTTTGTTGAAGTCTTCTGCCCGCTTGGATGAAGACTTCTCATGGCTGGATGAGGGTGGATGTCCTGTCTTCAAAAACTGTAAGTGGATCTTCGGGGGTTAGTGTTAGGTTTTATTAAGGGTTTATTGGGTGGGTTTTATTTTTAGATTAGGGTTTTGGGCACACAAAAAGAGCTAAATGCCCTTTTAAGGACAATGCTCATCCAAATGCCCTTTTCAGGGCAATGGGGAGCTTAGGTTTTTTAGGTAGGTTTTTTTGGGGGGTTGGTTCTGTGGGTGATAGGTTTTACTGTTGGGGGTTGTTTGTATTTTTTTTTTACAGGTAAAAGAGATGATTTCTTTGGGGCCATTGGCAGTTTAGGGTAGGTTAGGTTTTTTTTTATTTTGGGTGGGCTTTTTTTATTTTGATAGGGCTATTAGATTAGGTGTTATTAGTTTAAATATTTGATAATTTCTTTTATATTTTGTGTAATTTAGTGTTTATTTTATTTTTTGTAATTTAGTTAATTGTATTTAATTAATGTAATTTATTTAATTTTAGCGTAATGTTAGGTGTTAGTGTAACTTAGGTTAGGTTTTATTTTACAGGTAAATTTGTATTTATTTTAACTAGATAGTTAGTAAATAGTTAATAACTATTTACTAACTAGTCTACCTAGTTAAAATAAATACAAACTTAACTATGAAATAAAAATAAAACCTAAGATAGCTACAATGTAACTGTTAGTTATATTGTAGCTATCTTAGGGTTGATTTTATAGGTATTTAGTTTTAAATAGGAATTATTTAGGTAATAATAGTAAGTTTTATTTCCATTTATTTTAATTATATTAAAATTAGGGGGGTTAGGGTTAGATTTAGGATTAGGTTTAGGGGTTAATATATTTATTTAGTGTTAGTGATGTGGGAGGCCAGAGGTTTAGGGGTTAATAACTTAAGTATAGTAGCGGTGGCGACGTTGGGGGAGGCAGATTAGGGGTTAATAAATTTATGTAGGTGGCGACGACATTGGGGGCATCAGATTAGGGGTTAATAAGTGTAATGTAGGTAGCGGCGATGTCGGGGGCAGCAGATTAGGGGTTAGTAAGTGTAATGTAGGTGTCGGCGATGTCAGGGGCAGCAGATTAGGGGTGTTTAGACTCAGGGTTTATGTTAGTGTGTTAGGTTTAAACATAAATTTTCTTTCCCCATAGGAATCAATGGGGCTGCGTTACGGAGCTTTATGCTCCTTTATTGCAGGTGTTAGGTTTTTTTTCAGCCTGCTCTCCCCATTGATGTCTATGGGGAAATCGTGCACAAGCACGTAAAACCAGCTCAAAGCAGTGCTAGTATTTGTGTGCGGTATGGAGCTCAACACTGCTATATTTCCCACTAACGCAGGTTTTTGGAAAACCTGTAATAGCAGTTATTATTACCGAGCAGCTCATAACGCAAAACTCATAATCTGGCCGATTGTTTACAATCATGTATAAACAAGGTCAGTGAGAAAAAGAAAAAAAAATGAACAATGTTGGCCTACCTATCACTTATATGGCTACACATAAAAAAAAATCCATGATATACCTGACATGTAACAGACAATTAGATAACTATGAATATCTTAAGGTAAAATAGAAAAATTCGAAAATAGAAAAAAGTAAAACCACCTCATATATTTTCTTTATAGTGATATTCTATGCAATGTCATATAATAACATAACAGATTCCCTTAAATATTCTCTTTTTCTTAAAAGAGAAAAACGGCCATATATCCACATTTTCATAACTAGCAGTACAGAGTTAACATATAATCATACAGAACCTCCACAAATCTCATGGATAAATAAGTAATTACGTAGCTCGTTGTTCATTCCGGGGATACAGCTATTCGCCTCGTAAATTAGCTTCCAACATAAAAATTGAATTTTCGTACGGCTTAATACTTGCTTTTTGTGTAGTGCATCTCCAGAGATCTTAATGTTCCTGTGTCCACTGTGCGCAACATTGTCAAGAAGTTTACAGCCCATGGCACTGTAGTTAATCTCCCTGGACGTGGACGAAAGAGAAAAATGTAACAAAGATTGCAAAGATGGATTGTTCAAATGGTGGATAAAGAACCTAGATTAACTTCCAGACAAATTCAAGCTGACCTTCAGGCACAGAGTACAAATGAAAAGGGACGCCGCTAGGGTAGGAGACCCAGGAGGACCCCACAGCTGACACAGAAACATAAAAAAGCCAGATTGGAATTTGCCAAAACTTACCTGAGGAAGCCAAAATCCTTTTGGGAGAATGTGCTGTGGACAGACGAAACAAAATTACAGCTTTTTGGTAAGCCCCTCATTCTACTATTTTCAGAAAAAGAAATGAGGCTTTTAAAGAAAAGAATACAGTCCCTACAGTCAAACATGGAGGTACACTGATGTTTTGGGGTTGCTTTGCTGCTCCAGGCACTGGATGTCTTGACTGTGTGCATGACATTATGAAATTTAAAGACTACCAAAAAAATCTGTGATGCAATGTAGGGCCCAGTGACAGAAAGTTGGGTCTCCATCAGAGGTCAAGGGTCTTACAGCAGGACAATGACCCAAAGCACACATCAAAAAGCACCCAGAAATGGTTTAAGACAAAGTGCTGGAGAGTACTGAACTGGCCAGAAATTAGTCCAGATCTCAATCCCATAGAGCACCTGTGGAGAGATCTCAAAGCAGTTGGGAAAAGCAACCATTCCAATCTGAGAGAAAAAAAGAGTTGTCCAAAACTCCAGTAGAAAGGTGTAAAAAACTCATTGATGGTTACAGGAAGCAATTGATTTCAGTTATTTTTTCCAAGAGGTGTGCTGCCAAATATTAAATTGAGGGTGCCAATAATTTTGTCCAGTCCATTTTTGGAGTTTTGCGTGGAATTTGTCAGATTTGAATTTTTTTTCTCCACTTTTTTGTGTCATACCAATACAAACAAAAGAAATAAACATGAGAATGCCTAAAAATGTGTAATTGCAACAATTTTCTGAGCGAAGTGGTGCATTATCTTCTAAACAAAGGATACCCAGAGAACTAAGCAAATTAAATAATAGAATTATCAAAATGATATAACCTTACAGTATTTGCATTACTTCTAAGTTGAACAGTATGGTATTTGCTCTTATCTAAAATTAAAAACAAACGGCTAGTTTACCAGTTTTGCGGTAACAGGGGTGCATTACTAACTTGAACATTATTCTCATCGCTCACTTTCCTACAGCGCTGGTATTACAGGTTTTTATTAGACATGTGTGTTTCGATTCGTTCCAAATCCAAATTCGGAGATTCGGATCGATTCAAATTTCCGAATTACGGTAGTACCGTATCTACCGAATAAATCCGAATTAGTTCGGATTTATTCGGTAAATTCGGATGGCCATGGATTACACTAGTATTGTACAGTATATTAGGTTATATAACTCTGCTATGGGTTACACCTAATATACAGTACATAATACTAGTCTAATACACAGCACATCCCACCTAACACATACCGAAATTCTGAATTTCCAAACCGAACCGAACCGAATCGAACCGAATCCAGCCGAATTTATTCGAATCTGAATGAATCCGAAACGAATCCGAAACGAATTCATTAGAATTTTTCTGAATTTGAATCGATCCGAACCGAAATTTCGAAAAAATCTGAATCGTTCCGAACCGAAACAAATTTTTCGACCATACACAAGTCTAGTTTTTATAAACTCGGCGTTATTAGGCAAGAAGTAAAAGTGCTCCATACCGCACTCCAATACCAGCGCTGCTTAAGTCAGCTGTGAGCTGGTTGTACGTGCTCGTGCACGATTTCCCCATAGACATCAATGGGGAGAGCAGGCTGAAAAAAAGTCTAACACCTGCAAAAAAGAAGCGTTTAGCTCAGTAACGCAGCCCCATTGATTCCTATGGGGAAACAAAATTTACTGTATGTTTACACCTAACACCCTAACATGAACCCCGAGTCTAAACACCCCTAATCTTACACTTATTAACCCCTAATATGCCATCCCCGACATCGCCGACACCTACATTATACTTATTAACCCCTAATCTGCCGCTCCGGACATCGCCGCCACTATAATAAACATATTAACCCCTAAATCGCTGCACTCCCGCCTCGCAAACACTAGTTAAATATTTTGCATAAATAAAAAGAGAGAAGCGCTCAACCTGGAAACAAACAATAGCATAATAGCTTGTTCTATGGCTAGTTACCACCCAAGAAGTAGCCTCTTTGTGCTCAACATGTGTCTTTCACAGAGAAAAACTTTCCTGAAGCATATCAGTCTGATCCTGACTTCACAGTACAGTCCAGCCCCGAAATACCAGGCAATCCTTCTCTGAATGAGAGAAACAACAAAACCCCAGACGTACGTTCGGCCTATTGTGGGCCTCGTCAGTGAGGTGCAGCCATACCCCTCTAGGCACACTGAGCAACGGGTCCACGTCTGGATTCCCGCATCACACTTAGGGAGACTTTCCAAAATGTCATAATTTGCATAAATAAAAAGAGGGAAGCGCTCAACCTGGAAACGAACAATAGCATAATAGCTTGTTATATGGCTAGTTACCACCCAAGAAGCAGCCTCTTTTTGCTCAACATGTGCCTTTCACAGAGAAAAACTTTCCTGAAGCATATCAGTCTGATCCTGACTTCACAGTACAGTCCAGCCCCGAAATACCAGGCAATCCTTCTCTGAATGAGAGAAACAGCAAAACTCCAGACGTACGTTTCAGCCTATTGTGGGCCTCGTCAGTGAGGTGCAGCCATACCCCTCTAGGCACACTGAGCAACGGGTCCACGTCTGGATTCCCGCATCACATCGCCGCCACTATAATAAACATATTAACCCATAAACTGCCGTACTCTGGCCTCGCAAAAATTAGTTACATATTATTAACCCCTAATCTGCTGTCCCTAACATTGCCGCCACCGACCTACATTTATTAATCCCTAATCTGCCACCCCCAACAGTCGCCGCCACTATACTATATTTATTAACCCCTAAATCTAAGTCTAACCCTAACCCTAACACCCCCTAACTTAAATATAATTAAATTAAATCTAAATCAAACCTACCATTAATAACTAATTAATTCCTATTAAAAATAAATACTTAACTGTAAAATAAACCCTAAGATAGCTACAATATAACTAATAGTTACATTGTAACTAGCGTAGGGTTTATTTTAATTTTACAGGCAAGTTTGTATTTATTTTAACTAGGTAGAATAGTTACTAAATAGTTATTAACTATTTAATAACTACCTAGCTAAAATAAATACAAATTTACATGTAAAATAAAACCTAACCTAAGTTACACTAACACCTATCACTACACTACAATTAAATAAATTACCTAAATTAAATACAATTAACTAAATTAAATACAAATAACTAAATTACAAAAAACAAACAAACACTAAATTACACAAAATAAAAAACTAATTACAAGATATTTAAACTAATTACACCTAATCTAATAGCCCTATCAAAATAAAAAAAGCCCCCCAAAATAAAAAAACCCTAGCCTACACTAAACTACCAATAGCCCTTAAAAGGGCCTTTTGTAGGGCATTGCCCCAAAGAAATCAGCTCTTTTACCTGTAAAAAAAAATACAAACAACCCCCCCCAACAGTAAAACCCACCACCCACACAACCAACCCCCCAAATAAAACCCTAACTAAAAAAAAATAAGCTCCCCATTGCCCTGAAAAGGGCATTTGGATGAGGGTATTTAGCTCTATTGCAGCCCAAACCCCTAATCTTAAAATAAAACCCACCCAATACACCCTTAAAAACCCACTAACCCCCAAAAATCCACTTACAGTTTTGAAGAGCCGACATCCATCCTCAACGAAGCTGGGAGAAGTCCTCAATGAAGCCAGGAGAAGTCTTCATCCAAGCCAGGAGAAGTAGTCCTCCAGATCAGCCAATATGATCAGCCAATATGATTAGCCAACCTTAATTCCGATTGGCTGATATAATTCAATCAGCCAATCGGAATCTAAGGGACGCCATCTTGGATGACGTCACTTAAAGGTACCTTCATTCGTCGGGTAGTCGTCGTTGGAAGAGGATGCTCCACGCCGGATGTCTTGAAGATGGACCCGCTCCGCGCCGGATGGATGAAGATAGAAGATGCCGTCTGGATGAAGACTTCTGCCCGTCTGGAGGACCACATCTCCCGGCTTGGATAAAGACTTCTGCCGGAGGACTTCTTGCCACTTCGATGAGGACTTTTCCCGGCTTCGTTGAGGATGGATGTCGGATCTTCAAAACTGTAAGTGGATCTTCAGGGGTTAGTGTTAGGTTTTTTTAAGGGTTTATTGGGTGGGTTTTATTTTTAGCTTAGGGCTTTGGGCCGCAGTAGAGCTAAATGCCCTTTTAAGGGCAATGCTCATCCAAATGCCCTTTTCAGGGCAATGGGGAGCTTAGTTTTTTTTAGTCAAGCTTTTATTTTGGGGGGTTGGTTGTGTCAGTGGGGGGTTTTACTGTTGGGTGGGTTGTTTGTATTTTTTTTTCAGATAAAAGAGCTGATTTCTTTGGGGCAATGCCCGCAAAAGGCCTTTTTAAGGGCTATTTGTAGTTTAGTTTAGGTTTTTTTTATTTTGGGGGGCTTTTTATTTTGATAGGGCTATTAGATTAGGTGTAATTAGTTTAAATATCTTGTAATTTGTTTTTTATTTTGTGTAATTTAGTGTTTTTTTGTTGTAATTTACGTATTTGTATTTAATTTAGTTAATTGTATTTAATTTAGGTAATTTATTTAATTGTAGTGTAGTGTTAGGTGTTAGTGTAACTTAGGTTTTATTTTACAGGTAAATTTGTATTTATTTTATCTAGGTAGTTAGTAAATAGTTAATAACTATTTAGTAACTATTCTACCTAGTTAAATTAAATACAAACTTACCTGTGAAATAAAAATAAAACCTAAGATAGATACAATGTAACTATTAGTTATATTGTAGCTAGCTTAGGTTTTATTTTACAGGTAAGTATTTAGTTTTAAATAGGAATTATTTATGTAATGATAGTAGGTTTTATTTAGACTTATTTTAATTATATTTAAGTTAGTGGGTGTTAGGGTTAGGGTTAGACTTAGGTTTAGGGGTTAATAAATATAGTATAGTGGCGGCGACGTTGGGGATGGCAGATTATGGGTTAATAAATGTAGATAGGTGGCGGCGATGTTAGGGAAAGCAGATTAGGGGTTAATAATATGTAACTAATTTTTGCGAGGCCAGAGTACGGCAGTTTATGGGTTAATATGTTTATTATAGTGGCGGCGATGTCCGGAGCGGCAGATTAGGGGTTAATAATTTTATTTTAGTGTTTGCGATGCAGGAGGGCCTCGGTTTAGGGGTTAATAGGTAGTTTATGGGTGTTAGTGTACTTTTTAACACTTTACTTATGAGTTTTATGCTACAGCTTTGCAGTGGAAAACTCATAACTACTGACTTTAGAAAGCGTTACGAATCTTGGCGGGATAGGGTATACCGCTCACTTTTTGGCCTCCCAGGACAAGCTTATAATACCGGCGCTATGGAAGTCCCATAAAAAAAAGACTATACGCAATTTGTGTAAATTGATTGATTGAATGATTGATTTGGTAAGGCCAAAAAAGTGTGCGGTGCCCCTAAATCTGCATGACTCGTAATACCAGCGGTAGTGAAAAAGCAGCGTTATAACCTGATAACGCTGCTTTTTCACCTTACCGCAAAACTCGGAATCTAGACGAAACAGTTTAGATTTACTATTTTAAAAATACAGGCCCCACAGTAGGAACCTAGTACACATATTTCTGGATATGATTTTCAGCATATGAGAACCAGAAGATCATTGAGATTATCTCTAAAAAACTTTATTCTAATTGATCTGTTAATATAGAAAAATAACATAAATACAACCAATAGAAACATTGAAAATCCAGAATCAGGGCTCCATTTATGAAGCAACAAATGCAGCCCTTTGAGGTACAGGCTTCTTCACGCCAGCAAGTGGCAAAACCTCCAGGGCCACTAAGACACAGGCGCGAGTTCCGCCACGGCTAGGGAAGTTGTTGTTAACAGTGTTGCTCAGTATGAGTACTAAATGTCTGTGACCCCCCCCCAGTGTCAAGAGGAGGTTGCAGGTGCAGTGTCAGGTATAGGCAGCACCGTGTATGCTATGTGTAGGTAGTTCCCACACTGCTCTGCCTACTGCCCAGGTCTCAGCACATTATGTTCCCACTTCCGGGTAGACAGAGATGGTAAAAGTTCCTGTTTGCACCACCTAAACATTCAGCTGGCCACTCCACATCTCCAGCATGGCCAGCTTGGAAGAAACCAGGCAGAAGCATCTCCTGGGAGCTGGCTGTGCTGAGATACGGAGCCGCTCTAGGCATGGGTGCCTAGTACAGTGAGAATGGCAATACTGTGCAGCCTGTATACAACATGTCTGTCAGCTCAGAGCTCAGTGTTGAGACTAGGGGGTTTATTTATGTAGGTGCGGACAGACATGATCCGCTATAGCAAATCATGTCCGCCGCACATCGATAAATGCTGACAGCATACGCTGTCGGCATTTATCATTGCTTGAAAAAAAGTGAATCCAGCGCACAATCCAATAGGAGAAACCTACCTGGAGATACTACCTGGCTCCCAAAACATGAAATGTCAGAAAAAAAGGTGTGGAGGGTCTTCAATGATGCCAAAAATTTATTTTATTTCAAAGTTATGACCATAACAGGATCAAAAGAAACACAATGTTTTGGGGCACATGCCCCTTAATCATGTGTTAAAACAATGAACAGATACACCTGTTTAAATAGACACATGGGATTAACACTTACACTCTATACATATAACTATATAACTATCCAATATCTTAACAGTGCCATCTAGTGGATTACAAGGTGAATCTATACAAAAACATCTATGAAGCCTCCAAAAGATAACAATACAATCTATTTAAATCTACATATGCATTTGCCTTAATAAAAGATCAAGGTACTAACAAAGGGCTACCCAAATTTTTCTGAAAAACACAGTTATTAGCCCAATACAGATAAAAAAAAACAAATAATTATTTTGCTACTTTCTTATGAATAGATGTAAACACCTAAGCATTTATCATTGCACCAGCAGGTCTGGTGAACTGCTGGTGCAATACTGCCCCCTGCAGATTCACGGCCAATCAGCCGCTAGCAGGGGTGTCAATCAACCCAATCATATTCGATAGGGCAGATTGCTCTCTGCCACCTCAGAGGTGGCGGGCGAGTTAAGGAGCAGCGGTCATAGGACCGCTGCTTCTTAAATTCTGCTTCAGTCGGAACTGAAGCGGAGAGGGTCGGAAGCAGCATCCGCTGCTTCATAAATAGACCCCTAGGGGCTGCTTGTAGGGACTTATAAGTGGAGGGTCACAGAAAGCAGGTGGAATTCTCAACACCAGTACTGCTCTGTATCCAGTCTTAACCATCCTAAAGGTCAAAGGGAGCATTCTGGTTTATTACAGTGTTTACTCCTCATTATCCCCACCTGCTCATTACTGATGCGATCATTGTCATTGAAAAAGTGTTGTTTCCACAAGTGTGTCTGTTTTTGTGTGTTTGTGTTCCTGTGTGTGTGTTTAAGAGTTTTTCTGTGTGTGTGTGAGAGTGTGTTTTTGTGTGTGTCTGAGTGATTTTGTGTGTGTGTGCCTGGCCTGGGACAGTAACAGGAATGTAGTCTTTTATACCATGTGACAGTATGAATGAAGAACTTTATACAGTGAACTAATAAGCATGTGGTTAATGCCCCCCCCCCCCCATGTGACCCCCAACTGTGATTGTCAATCAGTTTTCCAACCACCTCTCTGTAAAGGGTTCCCCCAGCTCTGCCTGGCCTGCCCACGGACTGCCCCATCCCATCCACAGAATGCCCACCCCACTTAAAGAATGCTTAGTTCTACCCATCCTGTCATGGTCCTGCAAGCAAAACACCAGTGGACCTCTGGGAAATGCCCCCCAATAATTAATTAATAATGCATATGAAAACACACACAAAAGGTTCTTAAATTTTTTTGAAGCTAACAAGAAATGCACAGCTAGATAAAAGCATACTGACTAATAAAGAAGACAATTGCATATATATAAGAACAAATATGCCCCAAACTGGATGCGCCAATAACAATAAAAGGATATATGAATAGTAACGGTAACAACAAGAGTCCCACATACACATACAATAAGATAAATAGATCACAGTCTAATGTATATTGGTGGATATGTGGCTGCTTCCTCCTAAAAACATGATCCCCTTTAAAAGGATAATGCAATCTGGAAACATACAAATGTGTAAAGAGGGTGCCCCAATGGTGTAGAATCACAAAACAGCACACTCTTCAAAGCAACACATTTCTTACTCAAATTTATAAAAGCACTCGGTTGTGCTATTCAGACATGCTGGGCTCTTTCAAGCCGTTCAGCTGACTTATTCTCCCATCTCAATCTTCAACCTGGGACTTCAATATTCTGTGTCATCTTTCCCTTTATGGTTAAGGTTGCCCATAACTATCAGGATGGGTGTATAATATCCAAAGTGGAACAACTTCCCAGTCGTCCAGTGAAAGTTCAGTTCAAAGCACCAAAATTAAAACAAATATTGTTTAATAAAAAGGCTAAAAGCAATATTAAAATACACACCACATTTCTTGGTATATATTTACCATTTTATAAGGTGCATACATAATACAAATCATCAACTGAGCTTTATAGGAATCGGGTGGCATCTCTATAGGCGTTTTACACATATTTTTTTTTTCACAGGACCCTTATCACTTCCACCTAAGGGATTAAATGCCCTATTGTCCTGGGTAACGATCATAAATAACAATTAATAATATAACTTCTCTGAACTTCTTAACTCTAACTTAACTTAAAGTAATTACATTGACACAAGAGGTGGATGTAAGATCCGTGGGTCGCATTTTTTGAAGTGCAATCAAACCAGCATTAATTTACATAAATAATAAATACTCCAATAGGTGACGGCAATCGGGGCCTAAATATTAGAAACCCCTTCAAAAGAGCATAATGTGGATCTCAGCTACACGCAGCAAGATGACATAGGGAATTCTTGGCCCACAGCAAACCAGTTAGGGTACCCTCAAGCTATGAGCTTGGGGATGTCACCCTCCAACAATGGCCCTGACCACCCGCTTAAAATGAGGTGCAAATCTCACCAAGCTCCAAACCAGTAGGTTCAGGATCAATGAATCATACAGCATATACAAACACAGGTGTAGCTAGAAGGTATAGTTACCACTTGGGGGTCTTGTAAGTACAATTATCCATGGGCTTTATCCTTGCCTTATTTGAATCTGCTCAACACTGGTTATATGGTTATTAACAATAGCTTGAATTTAGAATTTATTTATTGTGGTCTACAGGCATTTGCCTAGGGATACTTACATATTTGCTATCGTACAGACTTTAACCTGTGGTATGCAAAAGGTGCTGCTGTACTAATAGTTTATATAACGGTGGTAGGTAAAATAGCTGGTATGCGAATTGTGTTACCAGACATATAGATTTAAAATAGCACCGCCAAGTATACACAGTAATGATAACTTTTATATAGGCAAAGGGTTATCATTCAGTTACAAAATTGGAGAGTATCCAACTGGGAGGAGTGGATTTATATTTTAAGAGCAAATAACGTATACTTGGTGGGCAATAATCTGTTACAAATCCTTTCCACAATAAGGTATTTACCTTAATTATAAGAAGCATGTCCAGTAGGACTACACAACAATATACTATATAGGTTTTGCTGAATTGAGAATCCACCTGTTTAGCATCAATATAGAAACCTTTAATTAGAGCATAATTGAATAATTAAATGATTCCACTAGGAGATTGACCCAAACAGAGCATACAGAGCAATCTCTAACAGACATGTGACTACTTGACTACTAAGAATAACCTAAACTAATAGAAGTTCAAGCATTCCTAATTTTCTCCAGTGTTGAAGTGTTTTTAAATTGTTTTGTGTGTGGGCAGCTAACAGTGTATCAATCTGCATCAGGCTGTCTTTTTATATTTTGCAACAATAAAAGTTACATTTTAAGATTATTTTTTCTTACTATTTCTTACATTCTCAGTTTTGAGTTCAGAGGCATTTCTTTTTTTTTTTCATCCCAATCTAGGGATGTGTGGTTCTTAAAGGGACAGTCAACCCTTGCGGTAACATTATTTGATATTGAAAAATAAAAAACGAAGATCCGCCTGCACTATACCCCTTCTGCCTTGCCGCCTTGCTTCTTGTACTAATCACCATCGATAACTACTCTAATACCAGGTAACTATGGCAGCCGAACTCCCCCCACCGTTACGTAGCTACCTTCTTCTTCAAATGATCAGCAAATCAGAATCCAATCCTCGGTCATAAATTGCAAGCGCGTGCGTGGTATTAGAGAAGTTATCGACGGTGATTAGTACAAGAAGCAAGGCGGCAAGGCAGAAGGGGTATAGTGCAGATGGATCGTCGTTTTTTATTTTTCAATATCAAATAATGTTACCCTACACTATCTTAAAGGATTAAATGCAATATTGTCCTGAGTAACTGGCCGTAAATAGCAATTAATAATATAACTTAACTGAACTACTTAACTACTCCAACAGGTGGACGCAATTGAGGCCTAAATATAAGAAACACCTGCAAAACAGATGGTCAATAGCCAAGCGCTACTGGCAACATGCAGGGCCTAAATATAAGAAACCACTGCAAAAGAGCTACACACAGCAAGATAACATAGGGAGTTCTCAGCCCATCGCAAACCAGTTAGGGTACCCCCAAGCTTCGAGCCTGGGGACATCACCCTTCCTGCAATGGTCATCACTCAACCTCCTACAGACAGCAGCCATTGCCCTGAAAAGGTATACATGACTAAGGGCCTATTTCAGGCTTGAAATGTTGTATTCTCTGTTTGGATCCAACTAATGAAACAATAAAGGTCTTTTGAAAGCTTTGGAGGCTTGAGTCTACATGAATGATGAATACTGGTGAGGACTTGGCAAGTCTGTGACTCCGTGCCCCTATTTGAGGTGTGCTGTTTTCCAATTTTTTGAATGGCCCTGAAAATGACCAGACTCTTGTCACCACCCCTAGCATCAGAAATTTAGGAGTAAAGTCATTTGAATGTTATGTAGGATAAATCGAAATCCTCGTCCATTAGATGAATACCATCTGGTAGACCTTTATTGGCTGCCGAAATGTTCCCATGCTCAGCAATAAATCTGTCAAGCTTCAGCTTTCTGATATCCCTATTGATTTTCCTTCTCACACACAAAGCTGCCTTATGGCACACCATGTGCCCCCACTTCAATCTGGGGATTACAGTGGACCATCCGATCTGCCCACACAGCAATCACATACTAAGCAGCTGCAGATTTGCCCACATACATTTGATCAACTCAATAGCCCCTACATCTCAATGGAACACTAGGATGTGAGGTTTCTCCCACCTCTTAGCAGCTTCCTGCAATAATGCATATCTGCTAAGCAAAGACCCCTACATCCTAGCCAATGCAAAACAGCCCTAGGTGAGGGACATCCCAGCTGCCTTGAATGGCAGCCCCATGCAGATAGGAATGGTCAACAATCCACACCTGAACTGGAGGGTTGTAGGCCTTGCAAAAGACAATTACTAATTGGCCTAAACATCAGGACCACCAGCTCCAAACCAGACAATAATGAATAAAATTTTTAACTGAAATAATGCAGAGGTCTGACATAAGATATATACCTCTGAGATCTCCACCATCTTAAAGAATGAATGCGGTCTGCATACCCACCTAACTCTGCAGCTGTAGTTGCAGCCTCTACCACTGGAAAAGAGTAAGGAACAATACACGATGGGTCTAAACCCACCATCTGCGCCACCCAGCCCAGAACTTACCTGGACTGGAAGATCATCAGTATGAATTAGAAATCTTGAAAAACATTCAGGACGGACTTCCAAATAGGCGGAGACCAACAACACTGGACAGCAACTGATGAGCAGGAAGGGATAACCATATCGCCCTTCCATATTGAACTGTCTTTGGGCATGGGATATACAAAAGCACTGCATCCCCAGCCAGACGCACATGCTTCTGTAATATCCGCCCCTAACAGTTAACTTGGAGGGAGGCACTCAGATAGCCCAGTGAAAAGCAAACCCAAAGGCCTCCGCAAAAAGCAAGGTCTCGAATGTTGATAAACATACTGCAGGCAACTTGCCCCCACTCAGGCGTAATTGCTTTACAGACATCATGAAGTGGAACCTCCAAACGCCCCCACCCTAGCACAATCTGCTGGATAAGGAACATACACAATAAGTCACAAAAAGCACATATCTTGCAAAAGAAAGACACAGCTGCAAGCCTGGAATGAATTGCCCCTTTTTGATTTCAGTAGCTCAAATCCTATTGGCTAATTCAAATCAGCCAATAGGATTTCAGTAGTTCTAATCCTATTGGCTGATTTAAATTTTTCAGCCAATATTTAAACAGGTACCTTGCATTCCATCTTCAGTGTGTGGCGACGATCTTACGAAGAGGATCTCCACGCTCGATGGCTCCGCGGTCGCCGGTCTTCTGTTCCGTGGTCACCTCCGCTCCACGCCGGCTTGGTCCTGGATGAAAATAGAAGAGGTTGCCATGATCGAAGAAGATATCGCCTCTTGGAAAAAGACTTCACCGCTTGGAAGAAGACTTTCTCCGCCGGACTTCAGGAATGGTGAGTACCCATTTGGGGGTTAGATTTTTTTTTATTTTTTATTATTATTTATATTAGGACTTTTCTATGGGTACTGTAAAAGAGCTGAATACCCTTTTAAGGGCAGTAAAAGAGCTGAATGCCATTTTAAGGGCAATCCCCATACAAATGCCCCTTTAGATTTTTTTAGTGTTAGGTTTTTATTTTGGGGGGTTTGGTGGGTGTTTTTTTTTTTTAACTGTTACGGGACACTTCGTTTTTTAAAAAATGTAAAAGAGCTGTTTAACTTAAGGCAATGCCCTACAAAAGGCCATTTTAAGGGCTATTGGCAGTTTAGTTTAGATTAGGGGTGTTTTTATTTAGGCTTTTTTATTTTCATACGGCTAGATTTAGAGTTTTGTTGGTAAAGACCAGCGTAACTAACGCTGCTTTTTTTCCCAGCGCATCCTTAAGACAACGTTGGTATTTAGAGATGTCTGAGTGGCTGTGTTAGGCTCAGAAAAGGGAGCGTTGAGCAGAGTTTAGCTCCACTTCAACCCTCAATACCAGCGTTGCTTACGGTAGTGGTAAGCTGGCAAAATGTGCTCGTGCATGATTTCCCCATAGGATACAATGGGGCTGAGCTGGCTGAAAAAAAACCTAACACCTGCAAAAAAGCAGCGTTCAGCTCCTAACGCAGCCCCATTGTTTCCTATGGGGAAACACTCTCTAAGTCTACACCTAACACCCTAACATGAACCCCGAGTCTAAACACCCCTAACCTTACACTTATTAACCCCTAATCTGCCGGCCCCTCTATCGCTGACACATACATTATATTATTAACCCCTAATCTTCCGACCGGACACCGCCACCACCTACATTATCCCTATGAACCCCTAATCTGCTGCCCCTAACATCGCCGACACCTATATTATATTTATTAACCCCTAATCTGCCCCCCCAACGTCGCCGCTACCTAACTACAAGTATTAACCCCTAATCTGCCGACCGGACCTCGCCGCCACTATAATAAATGTATTAACCCCTAAACCGCCGCACTCCCACCTCGCAAACACTAGAATAAATTGTATTAACCCCTAATCTGCCCTCCCTAACATCGCCGCCACCTACCTACAATTATTAACCCCTAATCTCCCACCCGCAACGTCGCCGCTACTATAATAAATGTATTAACCCCTAAACCTAAGTCGAACCCTAACCATAGCACCCCCCTAACATAAATATAATTTTAATTAAACAAAATAATATTCCTATATAATATTCCTATAATTAAATAAATTATTCCTATTTAAAACTAAATACTTACCTATAAAATAAACCCTAATATAGCTACAATATAACTATTAGTTACATTGTAGCTATTTTAGGAGTTATATTTATTTTACAGGCAACTTTGTATTTATTTTAACTAGGTACAATAGCTATTAAATAGTTAATAACTATTTAATAGCTACCTAGTTAAAATAATTACAAAATTACCTGTAAAATAAATCCTAACCTAAGTTACAATTAAACCTAACACTACACTATCATTAAATTAATTAAATAAATGATCTACAATTATGTAAACTAAAATACAATTAAATAAACTAATCTATAATACAAAAACAAACAAACACTAAATTACAAAAAATAAAAAAATATTACAAGAATTTTAATCTAATTACACCTAATCTAAGCCCCCTAATAAAATAAAAAAGCCCCCCAAAATAATAAAATTCCCTACCCTATTCTAAATTAAAAAAGTAATCAGCTCTTTTACCAGCCCTTAAAAAGGCGTTTTTGCGGGGCATTGCCCCAAAGTAATCAGCTCTTTTTTACCTGTAAAAGAAAATACAATACCCCCCAACATTACAACCCACCACTCACATACCCCTACTCTAACCCACCCAATCCCCCCAGCCGAGCCGAAGTCTTCATCCAATCCGGCAGATGTGGTCCTCCATCCGGGCGAAGTCTTGATCCAAGCGGCAAAGAAGAGGTCCTCCATCCGGGCGATGTCTTCTTCCAAGCGGCATCTTCTATTTTCTGTGTTCCGGATCCATCTTCATCCCGCCGACGTGGAACATCCTCCTTCCCCGATGGACTAACGATGAATGAAGGTTCCTTTAAGGGACGTCATCCAAGATGGCGTCCCTCGAATTCCGATTGGCTGATAGGATTCTATCAGCCAATCGGAATTAAGGTAGGAAAAATCTGATTGGCTGATTCAATCAGCCAATCAGATTGAAGTTCAATCCGATTGGCTGATCCAATCAGCCAATCAGATTGAGCTTGCATTCTATTGGCTGTTCCGATCAGCCAATAGAATGCAAGCTCAATCTGATTGGCTGATTGAATCAGCCAATCAGATTTTTCCTACCTTAATTCCAATTGGCTGATAGAATCCTATCAGCCAATCGGAATTCAAGGGACGCCATCTTGGATGACGTCATTTAAAGGAACCTTCATTCGTCGTTAGTCCGTCAGGGAAGGAGGATG